>NC_135554.1:23538091-23590591 GCF_964340395.1 Glandiceps talaboti | reverse complement strand
AGCAAATACGTGAAGGGGCCCATGTACCCCAGACTACCATAGTGGTCTGAGCAAATACGTGAAGGGGCCAAGTGCCCCAGACTACCATAGTCGTCTGAGCAAATACGTGAAAATCAGAAACAGAAATGTAACAACAACAATCAGAGCACAAACATCAATAAAACTAAAACTGTAAACAGGTAAAATATACAAGGACAATATCATTCTTTAATTACGAAAAGACGCACAGCACACATGATAATGGTGAAAACTATGATGTTACGGGCTATGGCCAATAACTATCATATGATGTTTGAAATAGTGAATGATGAACTCTGCCTTATAATTGAATTGTTGAATAACTGAAAGACCAGTTCAGAAATATGGTATTTGTATTATGTAGTGCAATAAGTTTCTAGTTTCTTGTCCTATGACAGTGGATGCCATTAATAACACGGTATCTAGCCTTGAGATGTTCAGAAATGTGGTATTTGTATTAGGTATAGTGCGATAAGTTCCTAGTTGTCCCATGACTGTGGATGCCATTAATAACACTATCTAGTCTTGGGATGTTCAGACACCAAACCGTTCAAACATTTACACACAGTGTCTTATTGGTAGGGTTATTCCAGCTTTAGAGCATGCATTATAACATTGACACACGAAGTTCTTGGTTGTGTCTGTAGAACTATTCGACTAGCTCTATTTTTGACGTTTGTTGATTTAGAATTATTGTTCCAGATAATATCTACTTGTATATATTTGCGTTTTAGTTGGCGTCTAACCCCCCCCCCCCCGCACACACACACACACACACACACACACACACACACACACACACATACACACACACACACACACACACTGACGCGCTAACAGTGCACATTTGCAACACCGTTGTTGTCAATAATCAAACCAACCTATGGTTAACTTCTAAGTCAGTTAGAGTTCGATTAGAGAGATCTTCACGATAAGTTTGCTCCGCTTTGTTCCTCCCAATTAACATCTCTCTTATCGGACGCTAACCTATACGTTGATCTTACAGTACGACTGTGTATATATTAGCTGAAAAAGGTCACAACAGTACACTGGTGCCATGTCGGTAGACTATCGGACAAAACTGAATCTCCGTGAATCATAGACTGTAAGATAAGCCTTGTCGTTCAGTTCTATCGAGTCTTCGATCTCTCATTCTAAATAACTCTGTACAACAGTGCTGTTATGATGAGAAGATTTGGTCTCCACCTTAAACTAGTGATTAAAAGTTCAAACTGAGGGCGTTAGGTAGATTAGACATCAGAAAGGGTTCTTCGTTTGGTGATTAGAATGCTGCATGCTGGCCGTGATGGTAGTTATCTATTGTTTGTACATCATTCTCTCAAGCTAGAGCTGTTATTTCTTCCGCGACACTGCGAAATAACGAAATAACACCTCTTGGTGGTGCGTCTTGGACGGTGCCGTAAAAGAGGTTGTGGTTTACGACAATGTTGTACATGTTTTTGGTAAGATAGCAGATGTTTGCGGAAATGTAGGTGTACACCAGCGATACAACGTACAGGGTAGGTGGTTATGAATTAGCCTTGAAACGTCTGCCATAGTCATTTTCACACCTTTTATCACATATCTATATTTGATTGGCTGCAACCGGAAAAGATGCAATCGTCAGTTTGGTAAATACGTACCTAAATGGCAGTCCCTTCAGATTTGTCCACACCAAGTTGATATAAGGTGAATGTATAATTTATTTGATATTGGTATTGTCAATTTTTGGTATTTTGTTACCCTAAATTGAATATGATAAAACATTGTCTTATCTCATCTTCATCTTACTTCACGTCACCTCACTTCATTTCATATGTTATCTTATCTTATGTTATGTTATGTTATCTTGTCTTGTCTTGTCTTGTCTTGTCTTGTCTCGTCTCGTCTCGTCTCGTCTCGTCTCGTCTCGCCTCGCCTCGCCTCTCATCTCATCTCATCTCATCTCATCTCATCTCATCTCATCTCATCTCATCTCTTCTCTTCTCTTCTCTTCTCTTCTCTTCTCTTCTCTTCTCTTCTCTTCTCTTCTCTCCCGCCTCGTCTCTTCAGCTCTCTTGCCTCGCCTCGTCTCGTCTCGTCTCGTCTCAATTACTACATAGCGACCGTCTGGACACGACAGTCTTCATGCAAATTGTCCCAAACGTTCTCTTCATTACGTACGAGCTAGGTCACGAGACCATATTGATTAGGCTTTGATAGATTGGTACTATCCCAATAGCTCAGTTAGGATAGTGGAAATAATGTAATGACGTCATATACATCTACAGGTAGGGTAATTGAAACAACAGCCAAGTTCATATATCCATAGTCATTATTTTTAGTCAACATTAGTTTACGAATATATGTTGTAAAATTTTCCCCAGCAAACTGGGTACATATCTACATTAGACTGTTGTCTGATGTTATCAAGTACATACAGCTCAAAATGCTACTCATTCGATGCACGACTGCGCCATTCTAATCGATCGGCCTTTTCACAAAATTGATGCAATCTGTCTTTATTTGGAACCCCTACAAAGACTTTATAGTTTGGGTTCGATTTGGTCATGTAATAAAATGATGTCATCATGGAATATAATTTGTGTAGATATAACAAAACTGTGACGTCATACCATTTCAATCACATGACACTGAGGTAGTCCAGTCTATTCTACTGAGGGTGAACTGACTTAGTTTGGACGAATCACTCGGCATTTTGAGTCAGTGATAATGACGTACAATCGCATACCGTACTCTTTCAACACTGATACTAGTACAACTAAAAGTCTTCATCTGCTATGCTGCCGAGTTGGCCCTTCCTCGTCTGTTGACAGCAAATTCCTGATAAAACAGCACGAACTATTGTTTGTGTTTGGCGTTTTGACAACCCGAAGTAACCAGCACCGTGAACCGTATGCCTATTTGGTTTGCAAAGTAAGTATTTTGTGTCTTGATACAAACAGTATGCATAGATCTAGACGTCCATGTATATACGGTGCTTGGGGTATCGCTAGCCAGGATTGTTTATTGTTGCTGAGAAGAATTATCGATGCAGGATGGCACGTGGTATTTGTGACGTAACACCTATGGTAATATATTACCAGATATATTATATATTACATTTGGCCTATAGCAGCATCTATCCCTGGGATAATGACTATACTAGTATGTATTAATCACGGGTAATTGATGCATTGTGACTAATATCGCAGACGTCTTGAAGAACTCTTTCGACAAGCAACATATGGTCAGAAGTTTCAAGGAAAAAAAAAACAAGATTGCGAATCATAACAGTACAACTTCTCTTTAACGTGTAGTGTGCCTCAGAAATAAAAATCTGAAGTTTTCACACTTAATTTGCTCCAGAGAATTTAAACCTATTCTGTTAACTTAAGAAAAAGAATTAGAAGCCACCACACAAACTTTGAAGTAGAGGATGAATTACCAGAATTAAGCCATATTAGACAAAAAACGCGTTCCTTGAATCCGAGACCGTGAAACCCCAAAGTTCTTTTTATTATTGCAAAAGGAGCAGAAACAAACTTTCATATGGGAAACTAAACTGTGTTAAGATATTGAAGTGGCCATATGGATGAGAGAATGTGCATTGAGAGGCCAGAAGTTGAAGAAATGTCTATATGAGTTCGGTATGAAATTTAAAGTCGTCATATGGATGACGGCTGGGTATTTATTTTGGATTTTCAATTTATAAAACAACTTTATCATGGCATCATACTCAAAAAATCAATTTGACACAACATAGACCAAATCCTTGTTTGTAACTCAACAAATTGCAAAAGATTGGTAAATGATTGTGTAAAAAGGTTTGTTATTGTACGTACAATAACAAACATTTTGCACGTTGTTTTTAGTTTTAGCTTTCTGCAATGTATTTAAGTTACAAACAGAGACTTGGTCTATGTTGTTTTACAGTGATTTTTTCAAGTAGGACGCCATCCTAAAATTGTTTCATAAATTAAAAATCCAAAATACATACCCAATCCTAATCCATATGGCCACTTTATAGATCTTTGATTTTCAGATAAATTCGTCCCAAGGCGCACTCTATCTCTTAAATTTGAACACAGTTATAAATCGTCTGCAAACTCCTCAACAATTGTAACAATCAGACACAGTGGAATAAATCATCTTGCAGATATATTTATGTTATCATTTGAAAGTGTAGTAAATACATTTTTCAATGTGAAAAAACATTTTACAGTAGCGTCTGGAAACATGTCACGTGCATCAATAAGGGATGACCAAATTGACAAAAATATACTGACATCCACTATCCAGACCAATGAACAAAATATGAAATAACAAAAATAATGTGTTCTTAAATAATTAAGCTAGCGTGCTACGTTTTATTGATATATTTTGATATGTGTTTGTCAGTAGTTTTACATCAATTGAAGTCATCTACATTATACAACAAGTTTTGTCGTAAATATGGCTGGTAGATGACCTCCGAACTGAGCAGTGCATTGGAAAAAAGTTCAATGAGCAGACGACACAGGTTAGTAGCAGACGACCAAGGATAGTAGTCTTACTATCAGCTTCAACGTCATTTCCTGTTATGATTTTTTGTGAGTAAAAGACATTCTTCTTGGCCGCTTAAAAGTTCGTGCATGTGATGTAAACCTATGTGGTGAAAATCATTGAGTCTAGAATAAATTTGCTTAATTGTTTTGGAGTAGTTCCCGTGACGTCAGTAGTCTCTTAGTTACCGATGGAAGTAATACTGTCTTGACAACCACTCGGTTATTCTTCATCCTGATAAACAAAGCATATAAGGGATTAACTCTACAGCAGCAAAACAAACTATGAAAACATAAACTGAAAAATGTACTAGGTAGTACGATTCGACATAAAGCACCATTCTCAAATCTCTGTGCACACACTCAACCACATCTGTCATGCTGTATCAATGTTGATTTGACGTTTTACTTTATTTTGTATTTAAGGAATGGGATCACAGTTACAGACTATGGCGCTTCAAAGTTTGACACGAATTTCACTGACAGAAAACTTTACAAATAACTGATAGACAATGAACCATAAACGCTGACGTCCATGTGTATGGGTTATTTCGAGATGTAATATGGCTGAAATTATATGGACGTTCGGAGCTGTAAACACTTTTAATACAATGTATTTGTCTGATTCTCTTAAAGATTTCGGAATACATTTGTAGTGCTACTAAATTGTCTTTGCAATTTCCATCACTATTCGACCTCAATCCATTGAAATCGTTTCATATATACCTACCTGTAAAAGTACTTGAGGGAAAACGAATTTTTCGGTCACTTAGAAAACCTCTTTTCCCAGGGCTTGGGAAGTGTTGGCGAAACGATTCCGCACAACATGAGTCATCATTACAACATACACCTAAACGCAACTTGAAAAGGAAAAAATTGAAAATATAGTAAGAGTCCTTTTTGTATTTTGATAGATCTATTTTCTGAAATACACTTTTCCAGTTAACGTTTCCACTCGAGCTCATGTACGACCATCTATTCCCAACCAAACCCAATATCAAACCAAAACAATTCGTACTGCACTCACTCTATCAGCAAATAAAGATTGTCTAGAACGAACCTATGACCAAACGTTGTCTACGCGAAAATCGGGGCAGTTTGAGAATTGATGTATGTACATCTGTACTGTATGATCATGATGTATACGTTGCTATGCATATGTAGTATCAATCTGATTAAAATCTGATGTTAGATAGGCTGGTTTTCCTGTATTTACCTTTATTCCATCGTTATTGCGTCTTTTACGTTAGTTTTTTTTTTACATTCATAACATTATTTTGTCAGCAGAAAATATTTCACCAAAACATCATTTTTGAGCCGCCTGTATGTTTCCATAGAAACAACTACCCTATTTTACATACATTGTGTTACATTGGATAGCACTGACTCATACATGTCAAAAGGAAGGAAATTTGTTTACTAAATTTTACTTTTTCCATATTCCATGTTTCCATTTTTGCAACATATTTTATGTCAAACTATGGAAAAACAATACGCATATTATGGTGATTTTGGTTACCATGACAACGGATGTTCATAGCATGATTCCCGTTTTTGAACTCAGCATAACAAACTTCCCCACTTAGGGTGGTTAATACTCATATAAACTTGATTATTATTAAATTGTTATTATTACTATTATTCATTTACTATTATATTATTTAATTATTATTATTATTATTATTATTATTATGATTATTGATGTTGTTGTTGTTGTTGTTGTTGTTATGATTATTACTGTAGTTGTGCGTAGTTCTAATATAAGCCAATGAATTCTTTATGACTCATACCCCTAGTCACATAACCCAGGTTTCAAAGAGAAGTTTAATGCATAGGGGTTGAAAGTTAGAATTAAACATAATGAATGTACTAGGTATCATTTCCCTTCAATAGGCTTCATGAGACGTAGAAGTTGTTACTTACTACTAGTTGGTAAGGTGTGTTTTCACACATCACCTGAAATGTTGAAATATCCATCTGGGGGTATGAAATGGTATCTTCTTCAATGTCTGCACACTAAACAAAAATAAGTTTACGTTAATAAATGTGACATCAGATTATTTCTTTTGCATGTAATTAAAATAGAGACATTGCAACTTTTCAGTTCTTACATTTAAAATGGATTACACCTAAACAATACAAAATGGAGTCATGATGGGCGAATGGCCGGCTTTGAATCTAAAGGTTGCAGGTTCGAGCCCCATCGATGCCGTGAGTGGCTTAAGTCATTGGACCATGACTGTGACTCAGTCAACTCCGGGCAGTCAACCCAACTGTTGGGTGAATGTCAATGTGAATGCTTTATACGCGCTTATGAAGGCTGCAATGAATTGTATGCTCCCCAAGTTGAAGAAGTATAAAGGGCCGTTGTGCCGCTATAGACCTGGGCCAGGGGTAATAATTGTAAAACGCTTTGAGCACCCAGACTGGGTGGTAAAGCACTACATAAAAATCAACATTATTATAATTATTATACTTTACCACCCCACCCCCACGAGAAATGAATTAACTAAACTCAAGGGAAATTAAGCTAACCTTCTTGTTTTTATCTACTGTCGTAAAATCACTAGATAGCCACTTACGGTGGACACCCCTTTCAGTCAGAGTATTACATTTCGATGTTTCAGAAGTTTCAGTAATTTGTGCAGTGGTTTTTATCATGAGTAACGGAGTGCATATGTAAATAGGAATACTTTCTGTTGCATGTATCTCAAACAAATTCTTCTTAAAGATATTGCGCCTCTTAAATTTAAATTTTCTTGTCAGAATTCAATGATGGTCTACAATAAGATATTATTTACCAATATTATTCTTCATTCGGCCAAAGAAAATAAAGTGACCTAAGGGATCTTGTCACTACGAGTCGCTAGACTGAGTGACAAACCCTTAGGCCACGAGTATTTTCCGGTTGAATGATGAAAATATTGGGCAATAATATAATTATACTTCCGCAAGCATAATTCATGCAAATTCGGGAAAAATAATGGCGATTTAGAACATTTTGACTTATATTTCGAGCACCGCAGAACCAGTGAATCAGATGTAGACATGGATTGTCGTGACGTAGAACGACCAGGGTATATTATCCATATTTTTGGGTCAAAGACAATATCTTGGCTAGTGCGTGGTATAATACATTGTAAGAATCGTACACAGTACATATAAGATATCATGTTTATTGAAAGTAATTTGTACACCTAAATTTCGTCGGAGAGATCTATCTATCTATCTATCTATCTATCTATCTATCTATCTATCTATCTAATGAATTTATATAGCGCCAAATATCCAAAGAAAACAATGTTCAGTGGCGCTTAGAGTTAGAAAGAAGATGAAAAAGCTCTCTGAAATATGTGAGTTTTCAAGCGTGGTATCAAGATGATTTCTTTATTTGAACAGATTACAGGTTTAATGATATTATAGCATGTTAATGTACATTGTGTCTCTTAACTATTAAATATAAACTGTTTATAAACCTCCAATCTATTCTCAGTTGAAATCAAGAAAAAAAGAAGGGTAATGGTAAAATGTTTTGAGATAAAGGTCAACATTATATCAAATATGGTAGCCGACTACTGTGTTAACTGTATTGGAAAATAAAAGATTTTTGATTTCCTTGAAAACAAGGTGCACGGTGAACCCCAAATTTCCTTTAAGGAACAGGAACAAGCAAGCTCTCATCATATGGCAAATGTTGGAGAGAATGAAAGAACTTGCAAAGGGTGCATCTCCCTTAAATGGTACCTACCTTAAGACTGACTACTTGTCCCTTTACTGTGTCGAGATGTACACATATCACAAGAGTAATCACACTTGTCATGATTTGCCAATATGTCATTCTGGATGATAATGATAAATGAAAATTTGCTCATTTTCATTGACTTTTCAAGTAAACAATCTGTGTTAGCAGTATTTTTGCTTAAATAATATGCAGGCAGACAGGCAAGCAGACAGACAGACAGACAGACAGACAGACAGACAGACAGACAGACAGACAGACAGACAGACAGACAGACAGACAGACAGACAGACAGACGGACGGACGGACGGACTGACGGTCGGGCGGTCATAAAGAGACAGAGAGACAAACAAGTGGACAGCGATAATCAGACAGAAATAAACACTCACATAGAAGCAGACATAAACTGAGGAACAGACATAGTTTGACAGACAGACAGACAGACAGACAGACAGACAGACAGTTAGGCATACTACAGTCAGACAAAGACAGACACAAGCAGAGCTAGAGATAGGAGCAGAAAAGGTAAGGCAGTGATTGACAAAGAGAAAAGTGAATGCCTTGAAAATGACTCGCCATCATTTCACTTTTAATCTGTGCCGTTTTATTATTTTCAAAAGTGTGGAATTTGAACATTGATAACTATTTTTGAGTTTTTGAGCAATATCGAATAAGTTTATCATTTTAACATCTTCTTTAGCTATGAAACGCGAATAATTGTTTTTAGTTTATCTTTCATTGTTACATATTTCATACCCTTTTACAGTTTATATTTTATAGCAGAAAAATCCCGTGTCTTCTTTGGTTTATGTACTTTAAAGATTGACCCTTTTCATTTTTCTCTGCATTTGAAGCACCTCTGAACATTTGTTGCAATTTTAGCAGTTTTGGATTTAGACGCTATGCAAATTTTTACTTTATCTCATCTCATGGTAAGAGAATCACATCTCGTGACATCATGGCGAGGGATAATCACACATGGGGACAGCATTGTACACGAGAGTATAGTTGAGTATTTTGGTAATTTAAAGGCTAAAACAAGGTCTATGTACGACTTAGTAGTTCGGGGGGGGGGGTTGAGTACTTCGAAATGTCTTAGACAGGGTGTGTCGCCCACGCTGAAAACATCAACCCATGTATTAAACAAAAACATGATCCATTGTTAGGGATTTCTCGAGGAAAATCTCTAGTTAGTCGGGTTACTTTTTTCTGATGCTGTGTGGATTTTCTAAAGCATGAAGTTGTTTTCAAAGTTGTAGACCGATGATTTGTGAATTTTAACCATTGTACAAGAATTTTTTCGTGAAAAAGTGACCCATTTGGGCGGCACATATAGTATACCTTTCTATGGGAGTACCCCATCCCCGGGAGGAATTCGCGAATGGAAAATGTCCATATTATAACCTAATCAGGATGCGAATGCGTGTCTATCAGTTGACAATCTCACAGATGACAAGATGGTAGGTAAACTGTGAATGAAATCATAGACCCTCCTATGATGAAATTCATACCTTGGTAATTATAATGTGTGAAATATTTTCATTTAGATAAAGGGTATTGAATAGAAGAAAGGGCACAGTATCTTTAATCAGTCGATAAACATGATAAAGAGAGTGAATATCCAGTCGCAGAAAAGTCATGGAAAGAAATACGATAGGAATATTAGACTGTTATTATAAAGCACCAAGAAATCAAATCAAATCATCACTAACATGTTTGCAAAAGGTTACTTTTGATAACTGTCTAAGACCTACTAGATAGATAAGGATTGACTTTTTAATTAATAAATGGCATGTCTCTCAATATAGACAAGGACAATTTTAAGAGATTATCATTTAGTTTTCGAATTTTTAACTGGATGTCGAGTACGTTTCGAAATTTGAAATTTGAAATTTGAACCAAATTACAGGACTGCACTGCACTGCACTGCACTGCACTCTACTCTACCCTGCTCTGCTCTGCTCTGCTCTACCCTGCTCTGCTCTACTCTGCTCTGCTCTACTCTACTCTACTCTACTCTACTCTGCTCTGCTCTACTCTACTCTACTCTACTCTACTCTACTCTACTCTGCTCTATTCTACTCTTCTTTGACTCTACATTTAAGAGGCTCCACTGTTTGATGTTCTGTGAATCAATATAACTTTTTACATCATTTTCAATTTTCGAATACTTTATATCGTGTAAGCCATACGGTCACCGATGTTTGTTTAAACAAAATGCTCGCATTTCGTATTTTGTAGAATTCTTGGAGAAAAAATTGTCCTAGGACATGTACATGTGTGTAGTTATATGTTCTCAAATTGATTATATCGTTCAGTCGAAAGACCTGGCCTGAGTTGGAAATTCGATTCGGAAAGTCGGCAAACCTTGTGCATACATATATAATAGTAATATACTCTAATGTACTATACTCAGTTAAATATCGACTGAATGGGAAAAAGCAACAGGTATAGGAAAAACTTTAAGTAAGTTGTGTGTCAAAAGACCTGACAATGAAACAAATTTGACGGCTTACCTGGTAATATGCAGAGTTAGATCTCCAACGATGCGTTATCAACCTACCGGTACTCGTTGTTCACCTATAATACAGGATATAGTAACCGAACTGACTGTATATACTCCTGTATTACAATAGAATTGATATGTTGATTAATATTAAAAACGACCGTGTCACAAAAAATACACGATTTGCGGCGTTCAAAAGCCTACAGAATCTCCCAATCTCATTAAAACTTTGTCATTGTTCTGTTTTCGTTATCCCAAGTGTTCTTACGTAGAATCATTGTCAAACAACCTGTCAACACTATTGTCCAATTTTAAAAGATGTTTTATAAATATTCTATTTCCTGTTATGAATTAGTATGGGCGCGCTTACCCTACCCAAAGAAATATTGACTTGAAATTTATTGCGTTTTAATAATGTTATATTTATTAATGTAACTAAGTGGTCGAGTGATTGGATTTGTATTGAGTATCCTAGTCAACTGTCTAGGGAGTCCATCAGTATGTTCCCTAGTCGGTTGATTTTATGCAATTATTGCATTTATTAGATGCGTAGTTGATTATTTAAGTATGCTGGTTAACTTAACACATGTACAACCACCTACGTTTAGCCAAGATTAACAGAAGTAGCTCGTTTATTGTAACTTTATAGCTTAACTCACTTTAAAGACTTCAGATACAATCAATTAATTAATTGATTGATTGATTGATTGATTGATTGATTGATTGAAGGACTGAATGTATGTCTGATTGACTACATTCCATACATATTGGCGCGAATTTGGTATTGACCTTCGTATGATTGGTCAATTATGAAGAGATAGGATTGGTAGCAAAGATTGTTTGAACTTGAGATTATCTAATTTGACATAACTTGATTGGTTATGAAGATTGCAGTCAGGATCCTAAATTTGACTCAAGCTCAGTATATATTTCATTTGCGTAATGCCTGTATCATTTCGTTGAAGGAAAAAGTGTTAATACTCGCGCCAATTTACCCCAGAGGTCAACTGAATTTCTTCTGTACGCCAGATGTATTACAGATTATGTGAATAGCATTATCAATGCAAACACAATTCGGAATCTGTGTTGGATTTGGACCATTTAGTAGCGTCCGTCTCTTCGTACATGTGGTGTCGTAGACATGATTTTACACTGGGATTTTCTACATCAGTTAACATATACATCCGTCTGTATGTGATCTTTGAATTTAACCTTTACAAGAATACTGATTGCAAAGACGACGACTTTCCATAAAACATATCAAATTTCAGTCCATTCTTTTCAGAACTCATAGATTCAGAATCAGATTCAAAATAACGCAATACGTCTTACGTCTTGGGTAAACTGTAAACGAATACAAGTATACTCATGACTTTTGCAGTGAATATGACAACCGTCATTGTACTCAAAAACACAGGTGATATCAGAATCTGAATCACGACGTCCCAAAAAGGTAATCTGTGAATAAATAAACACATGGCTGACGATATATCATCTAACATTAAACACAAACTTAGTCAACAAAAGAAAGTTTGGTCATTAAACTTTAGTTATTCAATATTTGCTAGGTGTAGACATTTTATGCATACCTGAATATACCCCCTCAAATATCTTGCAAGGTGGGTGTGATAGTCATATATGTAAATTAGTAATTCATCGTAATCTGGAATCGATATATGTATAATGTATGATAAATTGATTATGAGAAACGTGTGCGTATAAATCATACATAAAGTTAGTGATAGTTGAGATGTGTCATTTCTCTGTGTTTGATATTGGTGATACTTCCTCCCTATAAGGCATCTGTTTTATTCACTATTTTGATATTTAAATTTAGTATGATGTATAACATTTGTATAAACAGAACAACAACAACAACAACAGCAAACGACAATCTCTATCACCTAATCTACATATTAAATGCGAAGAGTCCTTTCTCTGTATTTGAGAGAACTTTTGATGTGATAATTCCTACGAGCCACTTCATCCCACTTCATCACATTTAAAGGGAGATACCACTCCATGAAATAACGATAGTTTCATAAACCTTCGTTTCTGGAGAGTCATTTCATGATGATTTCAAATTTCACCTTACATAAATTTCACTCGCTTTCAAAGAAACACTCAGAAAGTGAAACTCTTTTCCTCCTCTATATTTCTTTCGGTCAGGTCAACGATCTGTTCTTGCAACATGATGACGCTGTTTAGACATGTCACCAAACACCTCGTTAGAGAAATAAATATAGTTTATTTATATTATTATTATTATTATTATTATTATTATTATTATTATTATTATTATTATTTTATATAGTTTATTGCGATAGCTCACATGGCTGTCAAGACAATAGTATGACAGAACCCCATGGCCTCGCAATGGATGGTAGGGTATACAGAAGTTATTTTCACTCGTGATTCGGTTTATTCTGCCACCGTATTTTCACGAGCGATAGCACTTTGAGTTGTTAGTAACTCTTTGTTCACAAAGACACAAAGAGATTTGTGACTTGGGTTTTGACTGTGGAGCTGGGATCCCGGGAGCATCTGGTCTCTCCTGGTTGAGGCAAATATCCATGACGATTTCATCGAAGTCGCGAATATTTGGGAGAATGAGGGGGAGGGTCACCTTTTAATGATTTACTCTGATGCAAACAAGTTGTAATTAAAACACACATGAAGTTTTACTTGAATGAATTAAAAGTAAATAATCCATAACATAGTTAATTAACAATAATGTACAAGTGACATGACATCAAAATTTGAATATTCTCCGAGCTAAAAATTAAAATTAACGTAGTCATTACAGATGTTATACATATTTAAATACTTTCTTGCATGTATTGAAAGTAGTTAAAAGTTATGAAAAGCAATCGAAATGCACCATCAAAAAGTAATATCTATTTCGTTAAGACCTAAATATTATATCAGAAATGAAAGGAACTCACCATGTCACTTTCTCTATACGAGAATACTTGATGGTATTTTTTATCAAAATCATACAAAATAGTGTGCGCAAGGAAACGAGACGGTTGACGTAATTTGCTTAACAGTAGACAGAAACACACTCGGTGATCACATAAACTACGTATTCCACATCTGAATTACTTTGAACCAACGTTTTTTAAGACAGAGGCGGCATTGAGAAACGTGAGGCTAATTTGGGCTAATTATGCAAACAGATTACACTCATTGAATCACCCAATATAGTGTACACCTACCAAATATTAGCTCTTAGACTTTAGACTAATTAGTTGGAAGGAAAACATGCAATTTTGGAAATGAACATGCAAATTGAAGAGCATAGATTGAAGGCCAAAAGTGTTGTTCGGTGGATGTCACCGACCACGTGACTGAAGACGTGACGCCAACTTGTTTCTGTTTGTAACACCGGTGCAAAATATGAGGGTGATGGCCATGTCGTGAAAGACGTGTACTAGGGCGATATGCGATGGATGATAAAAATGACCAGAATAAACGTTGAGTTGAATTAATGTAAAACTTTATTTATCCCTTTCTTGGAAGAACAAGACTAGTTCATATTATGACGAAACGTTAAACATAATATTCAGTTATTAAATTGATGAGTGGACGAGGAAGCGATGAATATTTCGTACAATTTCACATTAACGATTTACTTCACTAATTTTAAATGTCGGTCTTTTTAAAATTCGGTCTTTGGTCTTTGGTCCTTCCAGGCCTTAATTTTTGGCAGTGCATTGACACGATCCACAAGAGCCTTCAGTTTAGGATAGGGAATTAAGACATCACTTCCAAACATTGGATAATATTCAGTTTGATTGAGAAATGTTAAATATATATATATACATTATGTATATATATATATAATAATTCAACTATTGATAGAATATTTGAATAACTTTTGAAAATGTGATTTTGAAAATTTCATCATGTTTTCGACGTTTTAACTTGCTAGTGTTTATGTTTTTAACGTATAATTCAATTATTGATAGCAGTTTTGAATAACTTTTGACAATGTGATTTTGAAAATTTCACCGTGTTTTCTACGTTTAACTTGCGTAGTTCAAAGATTATGCATAACCGGCAGCCGTTCGTTCGTCAGTCTCTCGGTATTTCTCATTTTTTCCGATGAAAATATTTATAGTTTGTCAAAACAATAGTCACCGAGTCTTGACAAACGTCCCGTCGTTGACAAAATGTTCCCTACCGGAAAGTACGTGGTGTGACTTTACTGATCTTAAGTTAGTAGTAGTAATGAAGACAGCTGTCGAAACGCCGAAAGTGACATGAAGCCCATTCACTTCATAAAATTAATGCGCGTTCATCGTAAATTTTGAGAATATTTTAGTTTCAAAGTGTCATCATAACAGAAAAAAATTAGTGGGTCTACATATCTAATAAATAAATAATCTCCCGGTATTTCTCATTTGTGCTACGTCATCTCGGACTCATGATTCCCCTATGTCTGTATCCCTCCTCGCCTATCGGCTCAGAGGGATACGGCCGACATGAGGGGAATCATTCGACCTCGATGACGTAGAACTCATTCGGAATACCGGGAGATTATAAACATATCACTATAGATTATGCAAAGTTTTCGGCATATATCTGATCTGTCGGTTATATCTTACTCCAAATGTCTGTTCGTCCTGAAATTTTGTAAACACCCTCTCTCTCTGTATGCCATGTAGTATGAAGTATTCTCTTTGTGTTCGATTAATTCGACTGTGTGGTGTGAGACACAGCACCCCTTCAACCCCCCCCCCCCCCACACATATATATACTCGTTTCATACATCCTTATGCTCTTCGGCCAAACATACGTATACAGGATCAAGATTGAGTGATTTCCGAAACCGGAAGTCTGCAACTTGAATTATCTTCTTTATTAGAAATTGTACAATATCACTAGGACCATAATTACGAATAATGAAAGTCCCCAGAACACAATTGAAGCTTTTTGTGAGGAGGACTTCACCTTTGACATCTTTGGACAACCAATACATTTTTTAGTAATTCTATACAGTTGGACATATTTTATACTTGCTGACAGAACTCTGTGTTTAACTGCTGAAATGTAGTAGATGATGTCGATGGCTAGGCTGAGCATTTGAAGAACTTTCATGTTAGGGAGATGACTGATAAAAACGACAAAAATCAAAATTAAGTTGAACTATATAAAACTTTATTTACTCTTTTCTACGAAAACAAATTTGCCATGTTTATATTTGACGTAATTTACTATACATATACAAGAGGAGTATGGACTGTAAAAATAATTTTATATCATATAACGCAATATATGAAAGCCCGTTAGTGCCATCTCCAAAAGCAAAAAAATATAGTGGACGAGGAAACGATAAATATTTCGTACAATTTCACATTAACGATTTACTTCACTAATTTTAAATGTCGGTCTTTTTAAAATTCTGTCTTTGGTCTTTTATCCTTCCAGGCCTTAATTTTTGGCAGTGCATTGACACGATCCACAAGAGCCTTCAGTTTAGGATAGGGAGCTAAGACATCACTTCCAAACATTGGATAATATTCAGTTTGATTGACAAATGTTAAATCTGCCCAGGTTAACTGAAAAATTAAAAAAAATGAAAATCACATTAATAAAATAATGGTTATTCCCTCTTTGATCAGTCACAAGCGGACTGTCATAATTCAATCAGTTATGTTTTTTAAAAAGAATCTTTACGAATTCTGGGTTTGTGACTATAGAAAGCAATGCAGAGGACGCTCTCTTCATCTTAAAACAAATGCAGTAATGCGCGTGCAGACACACACATACATTCACACACATCCACACATACATGTCAGTGATTTAACCCACATTTGTGCGCCGAAAGAAATGCATGCATAAACGTAATGAGGATCCGATAAGATTTTACGTATTAGAAACCCGTAGTAGTAGTTTTCACTTTCGAAATTTTTAGCATAGATATAGTGTGACGTTCGTAATGCTTTATTAAAAGGTAATTTTGAATACCGATTTAATGAAAAGGCATAACTATATATTTAATATCCAATAAGCCAGTGTTCTTTACAGTTTACGATTAGAGTTCTTCAATGACAAAAGTCAAACTGCCGTTTTAGGGCTCAATGCCAATGTTCATATTTCAAACATAAACAGTCAAGAAAAAGGGGTGCAGCAATGGGGATATTTTGTTTCCAACCATCACTAATTGTCATGGTTACGGCTACTATAGTCTGTACGCCGTGTGGGGTGCACCCGGGGGAGGGGGGGGGGCAGTCACGGTGACATGCCAAATGAGATAGCTGTGGCCGAAAAGGCGCCACCACACGACGAATTTAAGCGAAAGTCTGGTCTTTAAAATCACAGCTTCCTTGGTTTTAGAAGTCTAAAGAGTCGATACAATTAAATGCAGACAAGAAAAGTATACTACACTGTATAGCTTGTATTTCATACTTCCGATCATTGCGTTAGTTTTGGTATGGGAGTAACGATACATACAACATTGTAATTACATTTTGAATATGCAAGTTTTAACTTACACTGTCACCAACAAAGTAACCATTTCCACCCTTATTGCTTGTCAAAATCTTCTCCATTGCAGCAAGATAAGTTGGTGCATCTTTTGTTTTAATATTCTTCATTCCCTCGGCCTAAATTAGATAATTGAAAGAAAAAGAAGGGAAAAAAAGAAAATTCTGAACATATATATGTATACGGACTAACTTCATCCTCGCAAACCAGAGTTATTATTTCTACCACTACATTTTGAAATAAGTACCTGTGGGGAGGCTCGTTAAGAACGTTGCCGTAAAACAGGCCGTGGTTTGCGACCATGACTAACTTTCACTTTGTAATAGATACTGTACTACCAAATAACGTACCATGTCAATGGTCAAATAAAGTTTTTCCCAGTGAACGATGTCTTGCATGTATACACACACACGCACGCACGCACGCACAGACACATACATACATACATACATACATACATACATACATACATACATACATACATACATACATACATACACGCACGCAGACACATATCATACATGCACGTTGTATGTAACCCCCCCCCCCATAAACATACACTTGCACGCACGTGTAATTATTCGCATTTATAAATCCAAATACTAAATATTATCATGGATCCCTGACCATAGTACTATTAACCATCAATATATCAACATTCCTTCTAATCATAATCAATAATTTACAGTCACAAACCTTTTTGGCGTCGTCTTTTTCAAACGCAACTTTTCCTATTGTTTGTCCGAAGTCATTGGCAGCATCAGCTACCATATCGACTTCTGCCTTCTCCATGTTGGTCTTCCCTGCAAGTCCTTTAAAATAAATCAAAACATTTGAATATAGCATGTACACCTGAAATAATAAAACTTATAGTTTCTACAGAAATAAACATGGTGAAGCAGTTTTGCCCTGTCTCAACATGTTTACTATTACTATCATGATTGTAGGTGTATTTGTAAGTACTCTTTTCAGTGTCGAACATCGATATCAAGGACAGTATCCAAAAACTATAATATGTTGTTGTTTGGGGGGGGGGGGGGGGTTACATTATTATTTCTCCAGAAATGTTCTAAGCTCATAACATTAATTACAAATTCTGATTTTTAAATTAATACAAATAATAACATTAGTTTAATATTGCGCTTTCCTACATTGTGTCCAAAGCGCTTTGCAATTATTACTCTTGGCACGGGCCTAGCTGCAAACTGGCCCTTCACATTTCCTCAAGTCCTTCGGAACCATGTGATACATTGCACCTCTTCAGCCCTCTTCATACATATGATTAAAACATTCACATTGCAACCTATCCTACAAGGTACCCATTATATAGCTGGGGCACAATCGTGCACACGTAGTTCAAACCTAATACCCATGATGGACTTTAGCCATTCTGACATCACCACGGCTATGAAGTTCAGGACTGTGACCTACAGATTCCAAGCCAGCCGTTCTAACATCCATTCGACCATCATGAAACGTGGAGGACAGTACTGTTTGAATTCCCATGATTACTTCATAATTAATTGCTTACCAAATTCATTCGCCAAATATCGAGCGATGGCGTAGGACTGAGCCAGCGTCTTTCCGTCAATCTCTAAAATTGGCATCGAACCGAACGGATACTCTGTAAAGATTAGAAAACAAAACATTTCAGTGTTGTACAATATCACGACATAATTCGGTTAAGATGTTAGTGTTTTGAGGAAAAACGTAGATATTAAGAAGTTGTCTGGTTAAAAAGGCGCCATTACGATTAACAACTGTTACAACAAAATATTTTTTTGGTGACGCTTCCACAGACTACTAAAATAGTCAACATGTAAATATAATACAATAATCCATAGACTAATGTGGTATATAGTTTATATCATATCACAATAAAAAACTAAGAAGCAAAGAAGAACTCTACAATTAATAAAAAGCGATAGCTTGGTAGCTAACCTCTCCCTGTAGATGAGATGGAAAGGAATATTGTTGTTGAAACGGAGCATACGACGTTAAAACTTATTCTTTAGATGCAGTTTTCATTCAGGTCCATTCAGCTTTTATCAAATCTTAAAAATAGCGCCAATGGTGTTGTAGCAAAACTGTATTTAGCTGTTGTTATGGGCGTGGTCTTGTTGATAGGCATATTTGCATACATTTTTGGAATCTTTATTCACTTGCCTATCCTTCCCAATTTTCATATTTGCAATATAAATCATCATTTGGCTGTTGCTATGGGTGTGGTCTTGTTGCTAGTTATATTTGCATTCATTTTTTTGAATCTTTATTCACTTACCTACCCATCCGCGTTATTATAATATACATCATAATTTCACTGTTGCTAGGGCCAGTTGTGTCAAAATGTTTTGAACAAAAACTGCAGAATAACATCTCCACAAACACCCCCACCAAATTTCAGCCCCATTTCACTATGTAGTTTTCAAGATAAAAGTTTTTTTTTACCAACATTGAGATTGTTAGGCCTAATTGGCATATCGCCAATGGGGTCAAGTTGTGAAACACCTTCATCTACATATCCCCAGATGCATCTCCATTAAATTTCAGCTCAAACTGCTTTGTAGTTTTGGAATGATAGATTTATGGCCAAACGACACATTTTATACCTGATTTGTGTATCACTTACAGGATCATCATGTCATGAACAATTCTTAATCTCAACACCCCTAAGAACATTCCCACCAAACTTCAGACTGATCTGCTCAGTAGTTTTTGATTTTAAGTTTAATATAAAAAAAATTTTTTTTAACCCAAATCACACACCTGTGATGTGATCATTTTGTTTTTCATCAAAATGGGCTCCAGTAACTAGCGGAATTCCCCAAGGCAGTGCCCTAGGTCTTGTTCTTTTTGTTTGTTTCATCAATGACCTACCTGACTCAGTCCTTCATAGCTCCTGTCTTATGTTCGCTGATGATACCAAGATATACAGAACAGTGCAAACTACAGCTGATTGTGAGATGCTCCAACATGACATTGACAAATTAATGACATGGTCTGATCAATGGCAACTGAAGTTCAATGTTTCTAAATGTAAAACCATGCATATGGGCCATAACAACACAAGCTTCCAGTACACCATGGACAGTGGAAACACACAGACTGCACTTGAGACAACTTTATTAGAAACGGACCTTGGTGTCTTCGTTGATACAGAACTGAAATTTTCTCCTCATGTACAGAAACAAGCAAATAAGGCAAATCAGATACTCGGTTTAATTAGAAGATCATTCACATATCTAGACAAAGAATCACTGAAAAGACTCTTCATTGCCCTTGTGCGTCCGCATTTAGAGTACGCCAATGTTGTGTGGTCACCACGCTTTGTTAAAGACTGCAATTTAATTAATGTGTTACGGAGAGCAACAAAATTAATTGGAGGAATGAGAGACTTGAGCTACAGTGAACGTTTGACACGCTTAGATATTCCCAGTATGTCGTACAGAAGGATGAGGGGCGATATAATAGAAGTATGGAAGTATCTTCATGGTAAATACTCTGCGAACCAGCATTTTTTTCCAATGTGAAACACATAGTGCCACGAGAGACCACCCACTGAAACTTCGGAAGTCTTTGATCAGAAGTCAACTCGCGTCAACTTTTTTCCAAACCGGATCATCAATGCATGGAATAAACTGCCAACAAAAATTGTTACAGCAAATACTATCAACTCTTTCAAAAACACTCTAGACAGTCACTGGGCTGAATACAAATACTATATACATGTTACTATTCGGGGAACTTTGGACTATGGACTGTTGAACATATGATTTTTTTTTAACCTTTGATCGACTCATAGGCTTTTAGCCTTCAAAGCTGTACATAATATGATGATATGATATGATACATACATACATACATACATACATACATACATACATACATACATACATACATACATACATACATACATACATACATACACACGCGCGCACGCACACACACACACACACACACACACACACACACACACACACACACACACACACACACACACACACAGAACCAGACAGACAAGACCGACGGACAGATACCGCATCATGCCTCTAGCACTACTGAACTTTATTGGTTCAGTTGTACCAAAAAAAATCAATAAAGGACGCATATTATTTGAACAGTTATGTAAAAATTTTCACCGCTACTTACTTCCTGATGCCTTCTCACCCGGCCATTTTTCCTGTGTAATACGATTGTCTTCATACGCAACTCCGGACACTATAAAAATCTGTCGAATTGGCTCACCAAGGCCACGACTGTTAAAATAAGTGAGTCTGTACTTTGGCATGGTTGCAGCAGACGTTGTAGGTGAAGGCAGGTCTAAAACAGTGTCTACCAACTCAGTGCATGTAGTGAAGGTCTGCAATTTAAGACACGAGTATTTATTGGATATGGAACACCATGTGACATGTATGATGAATGAGTTAGAAAAGTAAACATTAGTAGCCAATCAGATTATCAGCTTGGCTTCTTTGTTATGGTCACTCGGCATTTTTCGCACTAAAAAACTGATGACTCGTGGTGCATTTGCCTTTTAAAGGGGAGTAAGTTAATCACACGGGTTCATTTGCATGTAATTATGCGTTCTCCACCCAAACGACGTAATCCTGAATAATTAACGACCAAGCTGGGAATCACTATCTTTCTCGGTAAATACTGGTAAGACGTAAGACAAAAAGAAATAAAACAAAGGTTGAATTGGATTACCGAGATTAACTGTAATGTTTTACCATACCCGGTTGAAATATACTGAATGAGTTGAATACACGATTGTATACTGTGTGTTTATATAATTTATAAACTGTAAATGTACTTGCATGTCCCGTGACTCGAGTATTCACACAGCTGTGTTGTACGCAACACTAAATGTTTTTTTTCCACGTTCCATAAGTTACCGTTCAAACTTTTTGACTAAAAATATTCCAAGACATTGTGCCATGTATTTGTCAAAAAACCCAAAACATTCCGAGCCAATAATTATATCGCAAATGCATGCTACTGAGCTACGTGTTGAGGACTGTTTATTACGGTGGACGAGAAGGACAATTCCGCGCTCTCAATGATTGGGCGTTCAAAGCAATTTCCGCGCTCTCAATGACAGAGTTCAAAGCAATTTCCGCGCTCTCAATGACTGAGCGTTCAAAGCAATTTCCGCCCTCACATGCGAACTTCGTTCGCTTATAGTTTTAGCATCGAAAGAAAGCCCGAACGTCTAGCAGCAAGACTAGGACTATCCCTGCACGTTGTGTATCAGTGGAAGTACACGGCTCAGTGTGAACACTATCAACAAAATTCCTGTTGAAAAAATAGTGTTTCCTTCCCAGAGTCACCAAGGCCCGGCAAACATAGTACCTGGAGGCTCCGTGTGAGTAATCGTCCCCGACTTTTCAAGTCATTACTTCGCACTCATCTTGTGAGTGAGACACGGCTGAGTGATACAGCCTACCCATCTGTAGAACACTCACCCTTGGTTTGGGTCGGTCACAGAAAAAACCCCTGTTTCCAGTGGGATTCGAACTCGTGACCTCCCGACTGCTAATCCTGTGCGCTAACCACTACGCTACAGGGAGCTGGTTTATATATATAATATTATGCTGGTTATTTTCAGGTTGACGTCAGAAGTGTCGGTCCTGCTGCAGCACTGTCAACCTGTACAGTTACGACGTTGTTGTTGTTGTTGTTGTTGTTGTTGTTGTTGTTGTTGTTGTTGTTGTTATTGTTAAATGTGAAATGCGAAAGTGTAAATCATAATTTTGTAATATAAGACACGTGAAATAAGGTTTCGGTTATGTTTGATGATTCTTCGAATATTGACATCATCATCAGTGTAAACAGTGAACAAATACATCTCGTTTGGACACATCTATCGCCTTTCGTACAGCCACTAAGTAAACGTACATAAACATGCTGACATTACAGCATCGTAAAAACCTCCATTTCTGATAGTTACACACCGCAGTGAAATCGCTGTCTGTTATAATTCAACTATTGATAGAATATCTGAATAACTTTTGAAAATGTGATTTTGAAAATTTCACCATGTTTTCGACGTTTTAACTTGCTAGTGTTTATGTTTTTAACGTATAATTCAACTATTGATAGCATTTTTGAATAACTTTTGACAATGTGATTTTGAAAATTTCACCTTGTTTTCTACGTTTTAACTTGCATGCCAGTGTTTATGTTTCTGGCGTATGAGCCGAGTTCAAAGATTATGCATAACCGGCAGCCGTTCGTTAGTCAGTCTCTCGGTATTTCTCATTTTTTCCGATGAAAATGTTTATAGTTTGTCAAAGCAATAGTCACTGAGTCTTGACAAACGTCCCGTCGTTGACAAAATGTTCCCTACCTGAACGTATGTGGTGTGACTTTACTGTAGCAGTAATGAAGACAGCTGTCGAAACGCCGAAAGTGACTTCACAAGTCACTTCATGAAAGTAATGCGCGTTCATCGTAAATTTTGAGAATATTTTAGTTTCAAAGTGTCATCATAACAGAAAAAATTAGTGGGTCTACATATCTAATAAATAAATAATCTCCCGGTATTTCTCATTTGTGCTACGTCATCTTGGACTCATGATTCCCCTATGTCTGTATCCCTCCTCGCCTATCGGCTCAGAGGGATACGGCCGACATGAAGGGAATCATTCGACCTCGATGACGTAAAACTCATTCGGAATACCGGGAGATTATAAACATATCACTATAGATTATGCAAAGTTTTCAACATATATCTGATCTGTCGTTTATATCTTACTCCAAATGTCTGTTCGTCCTGAAATTTTGTAAACACCCCCTCTCTCTGTATGCCATGTAGTATGAAGTATTCTCTTTGTGTTAGATTAATTCGACTGTGTGGTGTGAGACACAGCACCCCTTCAACCCCCCCCCCCACCACCACCACACACACACACACGCACACATATACTCGCTTCATACGTCATTATGCTCTTCGGCCAAACATACGTATACAGGATCAAGATTGAGTGATTTCCGAAACCCGAAGTCTGCAACTTGAATTATCATCTTTATTAGAAAGTGTACAATATAGCTAGGACCATAATTACGAATAATGAAAGTCCCCAGAACACAGTTGAAGCTTGTTGTGAGGAGGACTTCACCTTTGACATCTTTGGACAACCAATACATTTTTTAGTAATTCTATACAGTTGGACATATTTTATACTTGCTGACAGAACTCTGTGTTTAACTGCTGAAATGTAGTAGATGATGTCGATGGCTAGGCTGAGCATTTGAAAAACTTTCATGTTAGGGAGATGACTGATAAAAACGACAAAAATCAAAATTAAGTTGAACTATATAAAACTTTATTTACTCTTTTCTACGAAAACAAATTTGGCATGTTTATATTTGACGTAATTTACTATACATATACAAGAGGAGTATGGACGGTAAAAATAATTTTATATCATATAACGCAATATGTGAAAGCCCGTTAGTGCCATCTCCAAAAGCAAAAAAATATATATATCGTGCGCATGAGAGATAATATCTCGTGCGCACGACTTATTATCTCGTCAAATTCGTTTTAAATGTCGGTCTTTTTAAAAGTCTGTCTTTGGTCTTTTATCCTTCCAGGCCTTAATTTTTGGCAGTGCATTGACACGATCCACAAGAGCCTTCAGTTTAGGATAGGGAGCTAAGACATCACTGCCAAACATTGGATAATATTCAGTTTGATTGACAAATGTTAAATCTGCCCAGGTTAACTGAAAAATTAAAAAAAATTAAAATCACATTAATATAATAATAGTCACAAGCGGACTGTCATAATTCAATCAGTTATGTTCTTCTCCTCTTTACAAAAAGAATCTTGACGAATTCTGGGTTTGTGACTAGAAAGCAATTCAGAGGACGCTCTCTTCATCTTAAAACAAATGCAGTAATGCGCGTGCAGACACACACATACATTCACACACATACATTCACACACATCCACACATACATGCCAGTGATTTAACACACATTTGTGCGCTGAAAGAAATGCATGCATAAACGTAATGAGGATCCGATAAGATTTTACGTATTAGAAACCCGTAGTAGTAGTTTTCACTTTCGAAATTTTTAGCAAAGATATAGTGTGACGTTCGGAATGCTTTATTAAAAGGTAATACCGATTTAATGAAAAGGCATAACTATATTTAATATCCAATAAGCCAGTGTTCTTTACAGTTTACGATTAGAGTTCCTCAATGACTAAAGTCAAACTGCCGTTTTAGGGCTCAATGCCAATGTTCATATTTCAAACATAAACAGTCACGAAAAAGGGGTGCAGCAATGGGGAGATTTTGTTTTCAACCATCACTAATTGTCATGGTTACGGCTACTATAGTCTGTACGCCGTGTGGGGCGCACCCGGGGGAGGGGGGGCAGTCACGGTGACATGCCAAATGAGATAGCTGTGGCCGAAAAGGCGCAACCACACGACGAATTTGAGCGAAAGTCTGGTCTTTAAAATCACAGCTTCCTTGGTTTTAGAAGTCTAAAGAGTCGATACAAATAAATGCAGACAAGAAAAATACATACACTGTATAGCTTGTATTTCATACTTCCGATCATTGCGTTAGTTTTGGTATGGGAGTAACGATACATACAACATCGTAATTACATTTTGAATATGCAAGTTTTAACTTACACTGTCACCAACAAAGTAACCATTTCCACCCTTATTGCTTGTCAAAATCTTCTCCATTGCAGCAAGATAAGTTGGTGCATCTTTTGTATTGATATTCTTCATTCCCTCGGCCTAAATTAGATAATTGAAAGGAAAAAGAAGGGAAAAAAAGAAAATTCTGAACATATATATGTATACGGACTAACTTCATTCTCGCAAACCAGAGTTATTATTTCTACGAGGCTCATTAAGAACGTTGCCGTAAAACAGGCTGTGTTTTGCGACGATGACTAACTTTCACTTTGTAATAGATACTACCAAATAACGTACCATGTCGATGGTCAAATAAAGTTCTCCCCAGTTAACATTGTCTTGCATGTATACACACACATACACACGCACGCACACACACACATCCATCCATCCATACATACATACATACATACATACATACATACATACATACATACATACATACGCATGCACGCACGCAGACACATACATGCACGTTGTATGTACCCCCTATTACGGGTGAAATTTGATGTTCATTTTATCCGTTTCGAACATGTTAGAAATCAAACAACCTTGACGTAAACAACATACCAACTTTATTTAGCAACCGCTGTGGTCAAACTACAAATTCTACGTCTGTGTACAAATTCACACGTGTAATTATTCGCATTTATAAATCGAAATATTAAATATTATCATGGATCCCTGACCATAGTGCTATTAACCATCAATATATCACTATTCCTTCTAATCAAGATCAACAATTTACAGTCACAAACCTTTTTTGCGTCGTCTTTTTCAAAAGCAACTTTTCCTATTGTTTGTCCGAAGTCCTTGACAGCATCAGCTACCATGTCGACTTCTGCCTTCTCCATGTTGGTCTTCCCTGCAAGTCCTTTAAAATAAATCAAACCATTTGAATATAGCATGTACACCTGAAATAATAAAATGTATAGTTTCTACAGAAATAAACATGGTGAAGCAGTTTTGCCCTGTCTCAACATGTTTACTATTACTATCATTGTATAGGAGTATTTGTAATTACGCTTTTCAGTGTCGAATTTTCCCGAGAACAACCGAAATGCACCGAATGTATTGTGGTTTCGATATCAAGGACAGTATCCAAAAACTATAATACGTTGGTTTCTTTTGTTTTGTTTTTTTACATTATTATTTCACCAGAAATGTTCTAAGCTCATAACATTAATTACAAATTCTGATTTTTAGATAAATATAAATAATAACATTAGTTTAATATTGCGCTTTCCTATATTGTGTCCAAAGCGCTTTGCAATTAATACTCTTGGCACGAGCCTAGCTGCAAAGTGGCCCTTCACATTTCCTCAACTCCTTCGGAAGCATGTACGTGATTCATTGCACCCTTTATACATATGATTAAAACATTCACATTGCAACATTGCAACCTATCCTACAAGGTACCCATTATATAGCTGGGGCACAATCATGCACACGTAGTTCAAACCTAATACCCATGGACTTTAGCCATTCAGACATCACCACGGCTATGAAGTTCGGGACTGTGACCTACAGATTCCAAGCCAGTCGTTCTAACATCCATTCGACCATCATGAAACGTGGATGACAGTACTGCTTGAATTCCCATGATTACTTCGTAATTAATTGCTTACCAAATTCATTCGCCAAATATCGAGCGATGGCGTAGGACTGAGCCAGCGTCTTTCCGTCAATCTCTAAAATTGGCATCGAACCGAACGGATACTCTGTAAAGATTAGAAAACAAAACATTTCAGTGTTGTACAATATTTTTTTTGGTGACGCTTCCACCACGAACTTAATATACTTTCAACAGACTACTGAAATAGTCAACATGTAAATATAATACAATAATCCATAGACTAATGTGGTATATAGTTTATATCATATCACGATAAAAAAACTAAGAAGCAAAGAAGAACTCTACAATTTAAAAAAAGCGATAGCTTGGTAGCTAACCTCTCCCTGTGGATGAGATGGAAAGGAATATTGTTGTTGAAACGGAACATACGAAGTTAAAACTTATTCTTTAGATGCAGTTTTCATTCAGGTCCATTCAGCTTTTATCAAATCTTAAAAATAGCGCCAATGGTGTTGTAGCAAAACTGTATTTAGCTGTTGTTATGGGCGTGGTCTTGTTGATATGCATATTTGCATACATTTTTGGAATCTTTATTCACTTGCCTATCCTTCCCAATTTTCATCTTTGCAATATAAATCATCATTTGGCTGTTGCTATGGGTGTGGTCTTGTTGCTAGTTATATTTGCATACAGTTTTTGAATCTTTATTCACATACCTACCCATCCACGTTATTAAAATATACATCATCATTTCACTGTTGTTAAGGGCATGGTCATGGTTGCTAGGACCAGTTGTGTCAAAATGTTTTGAACAAAAACTGCAGAATAACATCTCCAGAAACACCCCCACCAAATTTCAGTTTTCAAGATAAAATTTTTTTTTTTTACCAACATTGAGATTAAATTGTTAGGCCTAATTGGCATATCACCAATGGGGTCAAGTTGTGAAACACCTCCATCTACATATCCACAGATGTATCTCCATTAAATTTCACCTCTAACTGCTTAGTAGTTTTGGAATGATAGATTTTTGACCAAACGACACATTTTATACCTGATTTGTATATCACTTATAGGATCATCATGTCACGAACAATTCTTAATCTCAATACCCCGAAGAACATTCCCATCAAATTTCACACTGGTCTGCTCAGTAGTTTTTGATTTTAAGTTTAATAAAAAAAGAAGATATTTTTAACCTAAATCACACACCTGTGATGTGATCATTTTGCTTTGAACAATTCCCAAATAGACTCTACAAGTAAAGTCCTCACAAAATACCAAGGCAAACGGTCTAATACTTTTTTAGTTTAAGTCGTCCACACACACACACACACACACACACGCGCGCGCGCGCGCGTGTTCATGCACGCACACACACGCACATACACACGCACGCACGCACACACACACACGCACACACACACACACACACACAGACACACACACACACACACACAGACACACAAAACCAGACAGACAAGACCGACGGACAGATACCGCATCATGCCTCTCGCACTACTGAACTTTATTGGTTCAGTTGTACCAAAAAAAAATCAATAAAGGACGCATATTATTTGAACAGTTATGTAACCATGGTCTCTTTGTGAGAAAAATTGACGGTGAGACCCATGAGACCGTTCAAGTTGTGATGTTAATTTGTTAGAATAAAAATTTTCACCGCTACTTACTTCCAGATGCCTTCTCACCGGGCCATTTTTCCTGTGTAATACGATTGTCT
The DNA here is from genome assembly GCF_964340395.1 of Glandiceps talaboti. Lineage (NCBI taxonomy): Eukaryota > Metazoa > Hemichordata > Enteropneusta > Spengelidae > Glandiceps > Glandiceps talaboti. The sequence continues at coordinate 23,561,328 of NC_135554.1, read as the reverse complement.
TCATACGCAACTCCGGAGACTATAAAAATCTGTCGAATTGGCTCACCAAGGCCACGACCGTTAAAATAAGTGAGTCTGTACTTTGGCATGGTTGCAGTAGACGTTGTAGGTGAAGGCAGGTCTAAAACAGTGTCTACCAACTCAGTGCGCGCATGTAGTGCAGGTCTGCAATTTAGGACACGGGTACTTATTGGCTGCGATAGGGGCAATTATTGGATATGGAACACCATGTGACATGTATGATGAATGAGTTAGAAAAGTAAACATTAGTAGCCAATCAGATTGTCAGCTTGGCTTCTTTGTTATGGTGACTCGGCATTTTTCGCACTAAAAAACTGATGACTCATGGTGCATTTGCAATTGTGATTGTCAAAAAGTTATTTATGTATTGTCCTTTTAAAGCTCTTCGTCTGTAAATAATCACTTAAAAGCCCTTGAAGTATAAATTGTCATTCCAAAGTTTCCGTCTACAATATCTACCCTTAGTCGACGTCAAGTCGTGAAGTGACCCAAATCATAGTTCTTCTTTGTGATAGAGGGTCGGTAGTCGGACAGATTGCAAAGTAAACAAGTGGAAGATAAATATTTAAATTTCTCTTAAAATGTTCCATTTATTTATCACAATTAAAGTAATGTTCAAATTTATTCCCACGGGTTTTTTTTTTCTATTCATTCTATGATTGTACTGCTTGTCCGTGACGATCCAAAGACTTAGGTACGACTGTGGAAACCCAGCTTTCAGCTAAGTAAGAGCCATACTAGTACTAAAAGTAATATTGCGACATGTTGATGTAGTTTTCAGAGTTGTGACAGGACATTGATAGATTACACTCACATTAGGGCGTCGTTTGTGATAGCGGTTTTCTCCAGCGTTTATTTTTACAGTGACTTTCATGATCTGTCAGCATACATCTTAGAGTACTTCAACTGTTTACATTAATTCATGATTACTAAGTGATTATATATCTACATAACCAAGGCACCATTATCAGCTACATGTGTAATATACCTTAATTATATAATAGCAATGTGTTTAGTTTGTGTCGAGTTAGCTGAAAGGTGGCTTTCCGAAGTAATATTTAAGAACATTTATGTATTTATATGTCTATTTATAGTCAAATATTAAGGGTTTCAGTGTATATACATGCTTCTTTCCTTTTTAGATAGCTGATTGTGTAGTGTTCACTTACTATGTATTATAGACATTAGAAATGTTAGTCATTTGCACATCGATCGGAACCCTCGATATGCAAATTAACCTTTTTTACGACTGTCAACACCCACTGTGCACGTGACACTTTAATACTACACAACAACCTATTAGTATTATCATACATATGTATGCACACGTACGTCGGCACGTACTTTCAACCCCAGTTAGTAATTCGGAGTTCTGAGGTTTACATTGGTTTAGCGAGTCATGAATCAAGAGCTAAACATGGACCTCTTTTGCAACATATCCAATTTTTTTTCATGCCCCACTTTTTTCTCATCATGTTCTAACGTTATTACTATATCAATTTGTGATGATCTGAAAGTTTTACACATTCACAAGTCTATTTTTGAACATCTACACTTGCAGACAGTGAATTAATTTACAGTTGTCAGGCTTACGAATCGTGTAAACAACGCAGATCTGGAGGAGATGACCGTTTGTATTAAAGTAAATATGATTGCTTTAAACCGTGTTTTCAAAACATACTAACCGTAGCCTACGGGCTTTTCATAGCGACAAATAAGTCGGATATGTCATTGAATGTTATTTGTTATTCCAAACAGGGTTCTCTAACTGATAAACTCCAAGTTTTTGTAACTTGGTCCGATACATAGAATTTTGTATTAAAGTAAATATGATTGCTTAAACCGTGTTTTCAAAACATACTAACCGTAGCCTACGGGCTTTTCACAGCGACAAATAAGTCGGATATGCCATTGAATGTTATTTGTTATTCCAAACAGGGTTCTCTAACTGATAAACTCCCAGTTTTTGTAACTTGGTCCGATACATAGAATATAAGGTAGAAAATCGTGGACACGCTTCGCATTATAGGTATATAAGACATAAATTATGTAAATTATGATGAATAGAGTCACATACAAGGAAGATATTGGACTGTCGACAGTCGCTCGCGCCTTTTTTCCCTACGTTTTATCTAAACTTAAGTCGTTTACGGCGCTCCGATCCAGCGCAATACTACTAGTACTATAATCGCATACTGATATCAGTATGCAATTATGGTAGTGTTGCGCAGGATAGGAGCGCGGCGACGACTTAAGTTTAGATAAAATGTAGGGGAAAAAAGGCGCGAGCGACTGTCGACAGTCTAGGAAGATATGATACAGTCGATGTTTTGTTTGCTAAACTTGGCCACCCTCTGAATCATTCTGTGTATAGTCAGTCAAGTGGGGACGCCAGTGGTGTACTTTTCCATCACTGTTATATATACATGCCGATGATCGTATATGTACTTGTATGATTTCTCTTTCAAGCAAAATGTATTTACACTTAATTTCGTTTGTCACGAATTAGTACTAACGAGACTTGTTGAGTCTGTTAACTGACCCATGGTGTCACAAAATGTCACAATGCATCGAGCAACTACTACTATGACCCATGACCATTTTACATATAAATTATTCCCTATCAAATATGTTATATTTCTAATGAGCCGTATTAACATACAAAGATGTATAGTGCTCCACTCAGAAAGTTAACTTACGTCAAACAACAACAACAACAACAACAACAACAACAATAACAATAACAATAACAATCAGACATGTACATGCAAAAACATAACTCACTCATCTTCGCAAAGAATTTAAGAATGTGTTATTTTTTTTATAAAGCGATATCGTTTTCACCGGTGACGGTATTTTTCCCATTATTTTGTATTTAATACATGTATGACTCTGAAGACCACACTTGAATAGCAATTAGAATACTAGTATTTGCTACAAGTGACTTAGTCTTGCTGCTAGACGTTCGGGCTTTCTTTCGATGCTATAACTATAAGCGAACGAAGTTCGCATGTGAGGGCTTGCCCGAACATCCTCGATAGCGTTGTTCGGCTGTGTGTCGTATTTTATCGGAAGAACATCCGATGGCTAGCTGATAGACTACAAGTGACTCTGCCCTCAGTGTCATGTAGTCACTGGCTGCAATGACCTCTCACCTTGCCGAGCGACCAATCAGCGACGAGGATTGTGTGTAGCGGGAAATATGGCTGCCAACATTCACTTCTTTGTGAATGTTAAAATTCTAGAGCGGAGGTAGTGAACTTCAAATTTTTCACTATTTTACCGATCAATTTTTGAAATTATATATTCTTTATGTCTTCAACCACTCGAACCAGAAGATTAAGTCATTGGTTTTCAACGTTTACGGTTTTCAGCGAAGACTGAAGTTAGCTTTTCGACACTTCCGTGTTTGTTGTTGTTGATCTCAGTGGACTTTGGAGGAGTACTGGGTACTGTCTATGGAAGAATACACACTGGCGCTACAGCCCTACATACATATAGTTTTGGTTTTGAACAACAGGAAAGATGTCCAGCTCTAGGCTTACATCACCGGCTAGGAAACTGTTCATACGACAACTCAGAGAGTGTAAATTAGCAGACACGTCAAGTTCAAATCCATCTTGTGTGTTGAATCTAAATGGACGGACAGTGGACATTCAAATGGTCTGGTTACAGGGCACAGTCGTCGAAGTTGACGAGTCGTGCGAGAATTTTGTTCTTGACGATAGCACTGGAACTGTTCTCATCGACTTCAAAAATGTCAAGAAAATATTTAAAACGTCTAGTCTTACACCAGGTAAGTTTATAAATTATAACTGCAGCATGGGGATAAGAAAGACTGGTCTGCAGTGACTCGCGTGACTGTAGCGATTTTCCACTCTGTGTCAATCCGCCAGGAATCCTGTGGCTTATCTTGTTGCAAAACAAAACAAAGTAAAAAGAGAAGAAGAAAAAATGTGAATTTATACTATAGTACTATTACTACTACTATGAGAAGGATGTTGGGTTGAGGACAGGATGGCATTCACCTACATTTTGATGGATGTAAATCCCACACTCTGTTTTAGACCAATTTGTGAAAAAATACTGTACTGTACATGCATACCCATTTTAGACCCAGATGTAATTGTGTAAGACCTTGTTGCGTTATTATATAGATTTGTATGTACATTACCATGAAGAAGAGAGGGTTGACAAGGGTCTGATTATAATAAAGTTCCAGTGTTAAAAGTATTCGAAATTTTGGGGTAAAAAATAGTGAAATGGAAGGATTGATATAAATTAGACCAAAGCTAGTCAAACCCTATTTCAGACCAGCCCTTCCAAATCTACACCTCTGTTTTAGATCAACACCCAAAATGCATTGCCCCAAAGGGCGATTGTCCATTTACACTGAGACCCCCTTGAGAGTTTATCCTTTACCTCAAATTTCTGTATCGTTTTTTCCTTGTCACCTTGAATCACCTTTTATTTTGTGTGTGTGTGTACTTTTGTAACCTATATGAATTTCTCTGGGAATTATTATGTGTTCCCATAGTGATCAGGTGATCAGACACTAAAACATCCATGGTACCTTGAATGATCATTTTGATTTATACTTGAACAATACCCCAGGTGTAATAAGGTATGGAAATCTACCAAAATGTATAAATTGTAAAATATATTGCTACAGTGTCCTTATTATCCCTTCCCTAAATTTAAATGGGTGAGAAGCTCAGTGCCCTGTCTACAAAATGTACATTTGTTCAAAATTCTGATTTTTTTATTCTCCTTCTGTTCCAGGAGCCTATGTAATGGTTATTGGAAGTATCCAGGATATTAGGAAGTGTATGACAGTAAGAGCTATCAAAGTAACTAATTTATCAGATAAACATACACTTTATGAGCCTATGTGGCAGCTTGAAGTGATAGACATACAGAAACATTACATCAATGCCAGCTAACTGACAGGGCTGATAGCTTGTAAAAACAACTGGCTACTCGCCAATGTTTTGCGGGCCACTTTTTTCAGGAGAGTGCTCACAAATTCATTGTATGAACAAGTATATTTCTATCATTGGGAAGATTTATGAGTCACATTGTTCCTAGATTCCACCAACTTTTCACATTTGACTGCCTACTTCTAAAATGATCTACATCCTTGGCTAATGAATAGCTATTCTCAGTGTGCCCTTTTAATGATAGCCAAATTTTGTTGTTGTGAGTCAAAATGATAAAACCTTGAATTTCTTGTGAGTCACCACATATAGTAAGAGATAGGAGAACACCAAATTTTGGTGCATCAGTCGAAATTGTGTGCATCAGTGGCTTACAGGGCACACTGGCTATTCTCTAAATGGTTATTAATCAACTGCATGCTACTCTATTACTGAAAGTTAAATGTCTCTACTCCTAGCTTGTTCCTGCTGTTGTCAGGCCCCAATTTCTTAGTTTACTGTGGTGGAAAGGTCAATTATCACCATGTTTGCTTTCAAGACTGTGACCCAGCTATTCTACATGTACTAGCTCAATTGAAGGATAGTGACAGCCTTCCCTACCCAGGGGAGTGTATGACATCCCTTCAAGGAATCAACTGCCAAAAACTCAAGCAGAGAGAGTTATTTTTACCATTAGTACAAGCTAGGCGATTTACAGTGGGAGTTACAGTTATTTTGATGCACTACCACTCACTAGTAGTAAAACAATAGCTGTTACTGTGCAGTTGGTTCAATTCTGTGATTTCTTAAAAGAATTATAAAATCAACATTTTTTTTCTTGTAAATGAAAATTTTCATGATTTTATCATAACTGTCTTTGGTGAATACTGATGTTTTCTCGTGTTCACAAAAACGCTATTGAGTCATAAATTTTGGACAAGTCTTTTATTCTCAGATACCAGTACACTAAACACAAGTGTGCCCTCTAAGGCAGTTCAGATAACCCAACCCAACCTAGTTTTTCACTGCTGACCATGAACATTCTTTTTGGAATTTGAAAAAAATATTTGAAAAGTCAAAGAAAAAATTTGCAAAGTCATGAGAGAAATAGTGAGATTTGATTGACATTGTTTTGTGATCAAAACAACTTGGCAGAATACAGTGTACAATATCGTCTGCATATCATACGGAAAATGTGCACACATTAATGAGAAATGTCTGTTGACCTCTACGTATATATTTGTGACAACCTGAACCAGACCAAATAAGAATAATTAAATACATGTAAAATATAAAATTAAAAATTCCCTACCTAGCCAGTGTACTCTTTTGAAATTGGGCGTTATCAGAACCACACATTTTATTGACTTGGTCTAAGCTAATTTAAGATGGAATGACACAGTAATTTCCTGTGATCTTCCATTTTCAATCTGATTGTATTTATGGCTAAATTTCTTTCACAACTAAGGCGTTACCATGATATTGATTTGGAATTATAACAAGTAATTTCTGGTTTCTACGTAGCATTAAAGTACAATTCTACAAGCTTGTCACGTTCTATCAAAATATGTAAATTTTGCTATGACAGTAAATGTTCAAGGTCCACCAATAAAGCTGTGTGAACTGAATGTATATTTGTTTTCTGTCTGATCAGAGAACACAATATGCATGTTCATCATGTATGTTAAAACACAGAATTTGTGAGTCTGTCGAGTGTGAGTATTTATTTATTTCTACTGTCAAATACCATTAAAATAAAAATCACCCTATCACTTGCTTTATCTAGCTCATCATATTTTAAAAAAAATAACCCATAACACCAAAGTAAAGCATTTTCTGTATGTACCACAATTGTTTATAGCATCCATATCAAGTGTAAAAGTATACGGTTTCCTTTGCTAATACAACCCATAACACAAAAGTAAAGCGTTTTCTGTATGTACCACAATTGTTTATAGCATCCATATCAAGTGTAAAAGTATAGTTTCATTTACTAATGCAACCCATAACATGAAAGTAAAGCGTTTTCTGTATGTACCACAAGCATTTATAGCATCCATATCAAGTACAACCCATAACACCAAAAGTAAAGCATTTTCTGTATGTACCACAATTGTTTATAGCATCCATATCAAGTGTAAAAGTATACTGTTTCATTTACTAATACAACATGTAACACCAAAGTAAAGCGTTTTCTGTATGTACTACAATCTTAACTGTTGTAGCATCCATATCAAGGGTAAAAGTATACTGTTTCATTTGTTAATTGACCACATTAGAAAGGTCATAATATGACATGCTGGGCTTGCAAATAAAGCAATTGAAAGAGGACTGAATGAATATATGAATGTGCGCATTGTTTACATAATCCGCCATAGAGGGCGCCCTAATGTCTCGCCTTGCTCGGCGAGTACTAGCGAGCAAGAGGGCGATATAATCCCAACTTCACAAACGCGTATAACTTCTATACATAGTCAAAAACTGTTGTGTTTTAATTCTCGTGTATCAACTGAAATAGCATTCAAAGATAAGTTACAACAGTCAGGACTCGGTAGTCAAATCTCAGAATCTGTTCAAAGTGTTTACAGATACCCTTGAAGTTGTAAGGAGTGAGGTCAATAAGCTTATTTCAATCATGGATGTATTCACTAATAATACATGTACGTATACATCCATGTTTTAATATAGGATAAAACAAAAGCTAAATTCTTTGCTGGGGGGGGGGGGCGTTAAACCATTTTAAATCTCATCCTACAAAATGACTAGTTTTAATGAAATATGTTTTGTCACCCTAAATACAAAAAAAAAATGTCACTATAGAAAATGCATGGCACTCAAAGTATGTTTAACGTGTTAATAAAAGATCTATTTTTCCTCCTTACATACGAGCCTTGTATTCATAATACCACGTGCACTAGTATACATACAGATTTGAAATTGATTGTGCTGTCTGAAACAGTTTTCAATTTTGGTCAATTAAGTTGGCGGAGGAAGGGACCTAATAACTATATTTTTTTCCTAAATTGAACTACATTGCATTGATATCGCCCCTGTATATAGTACAAAAAATGTAGTAGGCTACCAGTCCGATCTCCAATTCACGACTCTGGCGGTATTGACTTCTTAGCGACTTCTCACCACAGCGCACCACATTACCCCGCTCGGCCAATGATTTTCTCGGACCACATAACACTGTTGAACAGTGATTCGAACGTCTCCTTTGGTGCATCCTACTCACCGTGGTCGGTAATCTCCTCAACTTTGCAATCTACACACATGTAACATTAATAATTTGCTAAGTGGAAAACGTACGCCGGGCATTTGTACCCCGTACCCTACCACTTATTTTTTTTTTTAAAACATCCTTACTCCTAATCTAATAATTTATGTTTGGATTTTACAGTTTCAAGAATATTTCCAGTTCTTTAACAAATTAATAATCATGATCATGTCATATGACGTCATCAAATCTTGTAGCCCGCGAAAAGAGATTCATGGATACTACATACCATTCATAACAGTAATCCAAATCTCCACGGTTATACTTTTTTTGATATGTCGAAAAAGCAATTAGTCTTTTTTAAGAGGATTTGTACACATATCGCCCCCTGGCATTACCTACATCGGTAAATCTCTCTCTTGAAAGATTCCGATTCTTAGGTTTTATTAGTCCAATTCCCAAAAGACGGTTATAGGGCTAGGGCGTGAAAGGGGTAAGTTGCAAGTATTACTTCGTAACGCTGGTGGAAATGAAACTACAGTCGTAATTGGCAAGTCTTAGCGATTGGTTTCGTTGACATTTGACATGTTTTCTACACACGTCATCACACGATGGGATATACAGATATACGATTGACTAACAAATTTTTTAACAACCAAGCAGGAAACAGAAATAAATGGCAACAACCAGTGGTATCTACGTGTCAAGTTTATATGCACTGGAGAAAGTAAAAGAATACGATAGGAAATTACTTTCCATTCCGTAAGTTGTTGTCTTCAGCACATGTCTTTGCGACATTATACAGTTGGCGTACACCATTGGTATGTGAAATCTCAGAACTCGAGGGTAAAGATTGCTAAAAGAAGTCTGACGTCACCGAGGTCTCTTGGTGTTCTTTTATCAAACACCTAGTCAATCATCGTTAACTACCAACGCCGGCATACAACATGTAGCGTATATTCAAAGTTGACACTGTCACACACACACACACACACACACACATACACACACACACACACACACACAGACATACATACATACATACATACATACATACATACATACATACATACATACATACATACATACATACATATACATTATATTACATAGTTTTGCACGCACACTTTGTTTTCTCGGCTAGCATATCCTGCATGTGTCAATTATTGGGTCAAGGAGTTATTTCGGCTAGACACGTCTTCTACTCGTGCTAATTACCTTCCCAATTCGTGATATTTTAGATTTTATTTCATTAAATGAGTGGGTGGGCGATATGAGTGTAACAGAGCGCATCTAAATCGGTTATTACAACTTATTTTGACCAATTTTATAAGCATTTAAAAATAACAATAGCAACCGAAAGGTCTAACGGCAGTTGTTTCTTTATTGAAACACGCTAATTCTGTGTGTGCCTATACTAAGGCTGGATTCAGTATTTACGGTGGGGGGAGGGGGGCATGGGGAGAAATTATTTTGGTAAAAAACATAGCAGCGCGCCTCCCACCTTCAAAAATGTCATACCCCCCCCCCCCGAAATGAACCCAAGAATTTTCGTACCCCCCCCCCGGCTACACATATTTTAATGTGTAATTATAAAGTACCCTCCCATTTGAAACTGTATAGATGGGGGGGGGGGGGGTATTCATCCTTTTATTTTGATCATAATGTTATCCTTGCGACGCGTTATGAATCCAACAGGTGGTTATATCCTTACGATCATCGAATAGGAACGGATCCTTGATTAAGTTAGGTAATATTTATCATGTATATCTCTCTCTACGTCATTCTATGATTTGCTCATTACTTTTTATAAATTATACATCATGACTATGATTGAAATCCCCATACACACCCCAGCCAAGACTGTTGTGTCGAAGATAATGCTCATTCATTCAAGTGAACAAGATTGAGTGTCAGTGTTAATCCATCCATTGTAACAAGCCATTGTTGATTTCTGAAGTCGAAAGTTGACTTCCGATTCCAAAAAACCCCCACATCTTCCAGCCACGATATCAAATTACCACAGCTTTGTCTAAAGTCTTAACAGGATATACGTTCTGCGTATTACCACAGACAGTTATTGTCAGAGTCTCGATGTAATACATTCATTGGCCAGTATGTAGCTGCAGAAAAGAATCCTCCTCCAAAAAAAAAGTTAAACAAATAAACCACCTAAAACAAAAACGACAAAGCCACACTGCTGGCAATTTACGTGTTACTTGAGGATGAACAGTCCTCACGTCATCCTGCTATGGTGGGAATGTTTACCTTTTAGCGTGTTGACCAGGATACAAGTAGTCAGTGACCTGCAGAAGCCATATCACGTGACCATTTGAGATATTCCGTGGGAAGTTACCTGCCACTGAACGATAACGAGTGAACGATATATAAGGCAATGACATTCCACGACGGATATTGTATTTGCCGATAAGCACCGGCACAGTAGCTAAGAAGTCCTCATAGTAGCCTTATTTAAGTAATGATGGTCAACCTTGTAAGTCGATCGATGGCAGTGGCGTTTATGGTCATGGTATTCTCGTGTCAAATTGAAGGATTTTTGATGAGTAAGTACCAGGTAGTGTTATGTATAATTTATTTTCATGAAAAAAGAGAGAGAATTCAGGTAGTATAAAATGCTACTGCTGTTCGCGGTGAATACGACACACGCTTCGGTGCCAATTGCTCAAAGTAGTAATGGTGAAACTCCAAAGACGTGAACAGGTCATGATTTCCTTTCTTGAATGAACTTAAACTTGAGTGAACGCAACTTTGGATTGTTTTATTTTTTACCTCGGCGATAGATTGGCCTTGAACTCATTTGCTCTAGCTTTTCCTCTTGATAATGTGTACTACTACTACATCTACACCCTGGCATTCATACTAACATTATCAGGCGACCATTTGAAAATATGCGACCAGGCGGTATTTTTTTTCCATTTCGATATCAAACTTCTCGATTAATACATTTAATTTATTATATTTTTCTTTCAGGAATAAAAACCGATCCTTGTAGGTTAAACCAATGTACACATGGTGGCCGTTGTCATTCTTTATCACATGGGGGATTTTATTGTAGCTGTCGAATGGGTTATTTCGGTAAGTGTTTATCTTATATATATTTGCATAAGGAACGAGTGAAACAGTCCCGATCTATAAATGCAATCGGACGGTTCAAATCAATATCCTTTCTCATAGGATATCAAGGCAGGATATATAGTAGGTCATCACCTGACTGTGTTTCTAAATGTTATGGAATAGATAGACACATCGCAAGTTCTTTTAAACGGTTAAATATGTGAGGAAAGATATAAAAGTTCCGCGCACCAAAAAGAACCCGAACGGGGTTCCAGCGTTCCGAGATGGCAAATGATTTCCTCCTTCGACCTCAATCGATCCTCATCACCAGAAACCTTACACATTCCTATGTATAATATTATATATATATATATATATATATATATATATATATATATATATATATATATATATATATATATATATATATATATATATGTATATATATTGACTAGGATATCCTGTACTAGGCTATATTAGGGACTGGGTATTATGTGTCAAATGTAAGCATTGTCTGAAGTAGTCCTAGTATCTCCCGTGGTTTCTGCGGTCAAGCCATTTACAATGAGTGTAGAAATAAGTGTGACTATCCCAACCATGTTTTGTTGGCCAGTGGACAAAGTCTGGTATCAATTGGTAACGTCAGCCTATGCCTGTTTATGATCACGATGTGTCAGTGATGTCACCTATATATGCTGTATGAATCTGCACGAGGTTGCTACCGATCGAAGAACGTTATTCATGTTTCAGAGTTTGGGTATTGTTAGTGATTTGTAATACCTTGCCGTACCGGATACTATTTTTCCATAAAAAATAACCCAAACTCACTACACAAAATTAGTGAGTATATGCGCATATACGTACATGGAGTGGGTAGATATTGCAACTTGTCTTTTTCGTGTACGTCACTTCCCCGGGGCTGCACTTAACGTGAGTCAGTAGTCAAAGGTCTATTTAGAATTTGCTACATTATTCAGCATATCATACAACGACATACAGCACTGCATAGAGAAGAGATTGACTCGCTGAGGCGTTTCCAACTAAGTCCTTAACAACAATCAAAACTTACTTTGTTTTGTTTGTTTTGGTGTCTGTATCCACCCGTATTATTGCGTCAAGTTGTCGTGTTTGAAATTCCTGCGTAGATAATTATCATTATAGAGTTATGTAAGTAATTCGTAATTCGGTGAATAATGATTTTGTAGATTAGACTGCAATAGATACTCGTTCCAGGTAACTTCACGTCTTTCAATATAAAACAGAACAACGTGGATTCAGATGCTGATTAGTCAACCTTTGACATTGCAATCCCATCCTATCCTATGTCATAGTTTCTATACTGGGTGTTACAATTTTTTTTAATATCATTCTCTTTTCCCCTTTTTCGGCAAATAAGTCTACTACCCAATGACGTCATCATGACCCCCTGATATTCCTATTATAGAAAATGTCACCCGTTCAATTGCGGTTCTTGATCCTCGTAAACGTATATTGCATAGATGGTGAGGCAGGTTCTAAATACCTTAGAGAGCTTACCCCGTTCACCTTTGACATGAACTTCAAACTACATAAGTCTCATGTGGGCAAAGCTAATCCTGGTTCTACAAATCCTTCGCCGAGGGACATTACAACAAATGTGATATTAAATTTCAAGTGTACAACATTTGCTTTAGAAATGGCAAATACGTATTAAATTTCCTCATATTTTTCATTTATTTCGATATAAAATGGTATACGCCCTTTTAGGAGAACTCATTTAACTATTAACAATCTATAAATGTTATAATTTGTATAGTTTGACTCATGCCTCTGGTGAAATGACACAGCACATGGCGTCTTGTGACTAAATATTCTAATCGGCTTTGGATATAAACCGGAGATTGTACGTGATTCCAAGATTTCCTTTATGTGAAATTTCATTAAAGTAGTGAAATGCACTGGTGTGTACATAAACTGAAAACGGCGAGGTTATCTCGTTGTATAATGTATATTGAAAAAGGATCCTGAATGTGTACCGCAATGCCTATGGAAAATGAACTATTAAGAATATTATCTCAAGAATACCCGTAGTTGACTTCATCAACACAGCCTTGTTTATATTGTCAAGACATTTAATGACGGTGTCACGAGTTGTTGCGAGAATATTTTCAATGATCACACTATTTAGCGAAGACGAGTATTTGTATACATTTACAAGTAATGTGTTTATATGAATTTAACATATCATGAACTACTAGAACCATTGACAGTGGAATGGAAATAGAACGTAAAAAAGACTACAAACCAAGAGAAATTGAGGAAGATTAGTGTCCGTGACACATTGCGTCCAACCCTTTGTAACGGTGTATGTATTACTGCGTTGTGAAATAATTATCCGATCAGTTAATTTGAATAATTCATCGGGATATTCAAGTCACTCGTTTCATCCAGTCGTAATATTTGTGTCAAACTATGATGGTGGGAGATGGTCGACATTCTTAAAAAAAACACGAATATATTATAAACGGACGGTTGTGATTGGATAGCGGAAGACTGAAAATGGATATAATTTGAGTGCTTATTATTTTAGATTGTTTGGATTTCAATATGCTAGTAAGCATCACTGTGGCAAGAATGGCAAGCATTTGAAAAGCTAGACGCCAGGTATTACACAAAATGCTACCAACATCAAAACAAAACCATGGTAATCCTGCATAATTCCAAGTAACTGTTCGTTATCAGAAACGTTCTTCTTCTTTTCTTAAATCTTTAGATGGTTAATTTTCAATTCAACCAAGATCAGGTGATAAGAAAGTCTACTTATTTTTTTCACATGCCTGACAATTATTGTATCACAATGGAACCTTTTTTCCGGGATGTTCTGTCCGGAACTGAACACTGGTTAGTGTAAACGAAATATCAATGAGTAAAAGTTTGCAAACCAAATAATCGTATGGAACGACAAAGGAAAATTCCAAATTTTTCTCAAAAATACCTCACATGGACTGTATTAGATTTCTCGAGTATATTTTAATACATACTATTTGGTGTTGTATACCTCCAGTATTATCAAATCTCCCTAAATGTGTATCGAAAAGCATATAAATAATAAATTGGAGATAAATCGGTGGAAACGAGAGACGCCTGTTCTCCATACTGACTGAAAAGTGAACAGGAAATTAAAACGAGGCTATAGGCGAACGATTTCCGCCTACCGATTAAAATGACTGATTTAAAATTTGTATTATCATTTGGACAGACGTGACATTTTGATGACATTTTGCACCTTGAGTAGGGGAAACACAAAACGAAAGGTGCAATTGACGTCACCAGGGTAAAGTAAAGACCATAATTCTTCATTGAATCATGACGAAATAGAATCCCATGACGAGGCTGACAAAGGATGGTCGGTTCCTCTGCAAGAGAGTACGGCCTTTCTTCACATTAAATGTTCACCTTCTTTCCTGCCAGTCAGTCAGTCAGTCAGTCAGTCAGTCAGTCAGTCAGTCAGTCAGTCAGTCAGTCAGTCAGTCAGTCTGTCTGTCTGTCTGTCTGTCTGTCTGTCTGTCTGTCTGTCTGTCTGTCTGTCTGTCTGTCTGTCTGTCTGTCTGTCTGTCTGTGTATGTCTGTCTGTCTGTCTGTCTGTCTGCCTGTCTGCCTGTCTGCCTGCCTGCCTGCCCGCCCGCCCGCCCGCCTGTCTGTCTGTCTGTCTGTCTGTCTGTCTGTCTGTCTGTCTGTCTGTCTGTCTGTCTGTCTGTCTGTCTGTCTGTCTGTCTGTCAGTTTGTCAGCCATTGGCAAATACACATTCTTTCAAATGTCTCAATAGCTCATTTTCTGCATCGTCCTAGTTGACATTTCGCGGCTCAAAATCCCTTTAAGTTACAACTATCGTATAATGAATAATGACTATTTCTTACATCAAGTCGGCACTAGGTTAAACCCACATTATTAAGTCAGCTATCAAGGGACTAAATAAAGCTGAAAATAACAATGTGTGACATTTCACTGCTACGCTAGCCATTTTATAGTGTAGACGTTCTAGTAAGGTGACGTCAAAATCCCGAGTCGTTGATCTTCTGTTTAGCAATTCCAAATGCCAACTGTCTTGAATACGAATTCACGTTCATCATAGAATAGAATTTGTATTCACGACATGCTGCTTACTTTTTACAACTACAGCCAGTGTTGGAACGTGTTACTACATTGTACATGTATTGGTAGCATTAAGACTGAACAATATATTGGGTTTGTTATAGCATTATATCTCATATCGAGGTGGGGGGGGTACATAGCTTTAGACAATGTAAAGCAAAAGAAGGGGGCCATTAAGTGTTTCCGTTTTGACCTCCGGTGAACTCAAAAGAAGTCGCAATAAAGGAACTTGTGTAGCCATATCAAACTGGCATTAACCCCGTGTTGCCCCAGGCATGAGCATAATACCGTTCCTTGTGGCTTCCCATAATAATCTAAAAATTGAATTGAGCTCGCAAAACGTCAGAAATGACAATTGCACAACAACATATGAAACTTTTTCCTTCACCACATACACTTCCTCCAGACTTTAACAATTGTGTACCAATCATTTTGACGAGAGGAAATTCTACGTAGTTCTTTATATCTTTTCTGTAATTACGTTGCAGGTTCCCGCTGCGATCTAGGAAAGGGGCCCTGTGAATATTACTCTTGTTATAATCGCGGCACGTGTGAGGTAAGTTGAAATCGTTGAAATCTAATCAACGTATACTCCTTTCTGTGTGACACACGTGATGATATCATTGCACCCACGCATGTTGATCCTACCACCCAGGGCCATCGCCCGGGGCTATCGTCATCATCATCACAGACAGAAATCCAAACTACGTTCTTACAAATGACAGTATCGGATTATCTGCATGTAGTAATCGTCGATGGCATGTAGACTACATTATTCAGAAGTAGATTGTATAATCCATAGTGATTGCACTGGATCTATCTCTTGGCAAAGATTTCAACCTATTTGTAATGATTGATAATTCACAGTTACACAAATCTCCACAAATCTCCTCACTGCGAAGAATTTTACATAAGATGACAATTACATGGTTGTTTGAAATTGCCCTTGTTATGTTTATCATTATAATTATTCGATCTGATGTGTATGTATGTATGTATGTATGTATGTATGCATGTATGTATGTATGTACGTACAGCGTACGTGTATGTCTATGTACCTGTCTGCCTTATTGTCTGTTGCCTGTCTATATGTGCATGTACAGTGATGTGTGCGTGGGGTGGGGGTGGGGATGGGGGTGGATGGATGGATGATTGAATACATGAATGGCTATTTGAGTGAATAGATGGATGTGTTTTGCTACATGTGTAATGTAACTGGATAAGACCTATGGCGATGAACTGTCAATGGAATAAGTCCTTGTGTTCAAATGTTTCTAAACTAAGGTCTGGGTCACAAAACTTAGTCACCATGACAATATATCTACAGTATATAATCGATGGAAACCATCACATTGTGTTGTGTACAGAGCAGTCTAGTTCCTGACGACCGTGTTCCGATTTTACACTACGTTTCGCGTTATCTTCACACATTGTACAGTACATGTAATGTGTGAAGATAACGGAGTGTAAGATCGGAACACAGTCGTCAGGAACCAGACTGTGGACAGAATCGTTGAATAAGATAGACAGTATTACGTTGTTAATACTGTTGGAGACCGGAACACCTTGCGGGCAATAAAACAGTAAACGTCACTGTATTGTAATCAATGTAATTCTAGTCGATAAGTATAAGAGAAAGCCGTCTCTCAGGCATATTTAGTCAAACAGCTGTATCGCCTATGGACAAAATCACGTCTCTAAGGCTGAATGCTAAATAACAAAGAATGCGTTGTAGAGTGTCATTTTCTCCCATAAGTTACATCAGCTAGGTAGACTGTACAAGGATGGCAAAAGGTCTGATTGACATAGTAAAGTATTCCTAGTACTATACAAGTATAAACGTTTTGCTATCTGCGAAATTAGTATATCTTCTAAAATCTATGAAATGAATACTCGGATGGGTTGGCCCAAAGGCGATATGGTATATATAGGATATATGTTGGGCCATAATCTCCCGTCGCAATGTCAAGAGCGTAAAGTGATGATTCTATGTGAAGTACCCGAATATTACATATAATAAGAAAACTCAAACTGACATGCGCTGTTAATTGTTTTTCCCCTTTTTCAGGATTTAGGTGGCTGGGCATATTGTCGTTGTCCTCCGGGATACTACGATAGAGATTGTTCAAAATGTGTATGCGATGATTTCATATGCCACAATGGCGGCTCATGTGGTCTTCACTATGGTTATCCAGTATGTACATGCGCAGAAGGTTATGTTGGGGAACACTGTGAACAGACAGTGGCAGAATCTGATTGAGGATGATTGTATGATTTAAGAGAACTTTTTCAAGAAGGAATTCCAGAAGGAAGTCAGCACACTACACCAAACGTAGAGGAAAGGAAACAGCAGGGTGACGTCGACTAATAGGATGGCCTTGTATTTACTACTAACAGTTTTCAGTTTTTTCCAAAACGATTATCATCCACGGGTCATTGTTTGCATGGTTTGAACCAGCGAACTTGAAGAAACTTGCTTCGAAGTCATTTTAAATGCGCTTAACAGAACCTCGTCTTTGCTGGTCACGATTACAGAACGTTATGTCAATTTCCCACTGTTACGTCATAGCTGAAACCACTGTTAGTAGTGGTCTGAAATTATATATAGAAGATTAGAGAGCATTTATGTTAGTAATGTTGATAAATCACGAAATTATGAATGGCAGTAATAGAATTTACTGAAAGTATCACTAATTGGGATGGTTTGGAACGGTTTTTAAAACTGTGCCTTGCAACAATTTACAGGTACTTTCAATTATTCAGTATTCAGTTGAATCCATTCTATATAAACATGTGTATCTATATATTACTCACCTGATTCTGTTAACAGGGCGAAAGCTTGCCAGAACTTTTAGAAACCCTTGAGTTGAACTTATTTGAGACCATCCAGTTTTCATATATATATGTATATGTATGTATGTATGTATGTATGTATGTATGTATGTATGTATGTATGCATGCATGCATGCATGCATGCATGTATGTATGTATGCATGTATGTATGTGTGTATGTATGTATGTATGTATGTATGTAAATTCACATATTCCGCTGCATACCAAAACACTTAATAACTACAGAAATCCTTCAATGATAGAAAATTCACATGATCAGCTGGCTACTAGTTATTCACGGGATCTCGGTCTTAAAACCACCTGTTGATTATGAACTTAGTTACAGACTTCTATAGGGTGAGAACACAAACCATCACTTCTATCAGTTACATGGTGTATTCAAATATAGTGTACATCGACACAGCTTCTACATAAACCGTTTACAGACACTAAATGACGTTTTGTTTAGATTGAAAGATGTATCGTTGCGGGCGCTCTACATAGCTGTTGGTTATCGGAGCGCCCACTACGACGACCATTTCGACGACCAGGTCTTTTACAAATGATAATCCAGTTTAGACAACCTAGGTTTTGCAAATCAGCAGAATTGCTTTATGAAAGGTGTAGACTAGATTCTTCGTTTTCTGAAATATTTGTATACCTTCACGTATTTAATATATTTGACGTTTTCTTTTTGAGAATACACCACATACATGATTTATTTATGAATAAATTTAAATGTCTCAACTTTCGTTTTATGCTCGAAATTCTTTGCTGTATTCCTAGGGTATTTCTGGAATGAAAAACAGAGGTACATTCTAAATAGTGGATATGAAATTATGAATATGAGCAATATTACCTAACTTGGCAGAACATAAAGTTGAACTAGAAGTACGCTTTATTCACACATTTAGTGTTCTATCTCGTTAACAGTTGTCAGTCCACGCTATTTCCCACCAAAGTAATGACAAAATGTTAAAATGTCTTGATTCTCTAGTCAATTTGTCTTTTAAGTTTAAGACAATAATCACTAGATTTATCCTTATTCTAATACCCACGTCAAACTTGTTTTTTAAAAACAATATTTACAAATATCAAAATTCTCAAAGTGCAAATAAAATAATGTCTTCCAGATGCCATATATATTGAAAATGTTAATTAATGTCACATACGACAAGCACCATTATATACCATACATAGGTTGGAGAATACTAAATAGCGCCACCAGTGTTAAATTATAGGAATCTTTTTGAAATAAAGTTCAATCCCTTTCCACACCACTGTTTTACCATAGACTCTCGCCAACGTCCACGGTCTTACTTGATGGGTAGTGTTACTGTCACTCTAACATTAAATATTTTTTTTGTGCATTGGTTAAATTATTGACTTCTGATTTGATTTTTTTTTTTACAGTTTTTGAATTTGAGTTCACACTTTGATAGAAATTAACACCTACCAAGTTAGGTAGTACTTTTCACACTCCTTAAATTTGATCATATTTAGAAACACTTAAAATGATTAAGTGATATAATTTCCATGTTAATAAATACGCTTAGTATGACGTACGTGAACACATAGTTGTTGTTTTTTTACTTGACACAAGATATATCTAAACGTGCAGATAACTTGAAAAAAATGGGCGGAATTGATAGGGCTTGACTCGAGAAGGTCACGTTGTTATATGTACACAGTCGTACATACGTTATCGACAAATTCATTACAATAACTCACTCTATATATATCTAGTAATTATAAACATAAAGACCTGACTGAATGTCTCAAAAAAAGGAAGAAATGTCAAGCAACGTGCATGTATGCCCAACGTTTAAACAAACATAGTTTCTTGGCAACATTATTTTGGTATAAAAAAAACTTATCTGTGTTAAAATCTACTTACTGGAGTACGAGAACTGTACTCCTTGTCAGAATTGGTATGGTGAAAATCATGTGACATGCTTGACATAACGGTACGTGGTTTCGATGGAGTCAACCTGATGCTATCATAGTCCCGGCCTGAGCCTCTATAAAAATTATTTAAAGATGTACAGTCCTTAACTTTATGATCTTTGGTGGTTACAATTATTTCATATTGACAAGTAAAGTTACGTTATTCCGACCACTGAAATATATATTTGATACTGACTAGCAATTGATAGAATTGTCCGCAAAATTTCAGACATTATGACGTAATTGATTGGGTACTAATAAATTCGAGGAAAACACCACAGCGGTTTGCGATTTTCAATTTTACAAAGCCTATTGATGGATGTTTCAGTACGTCTACTGAGAATGTGTTGGCTGAGATTTGAGTAAGTTTTAGGGTGTGCACGTGTGGTATGACAGAATCGTACATTTTGTACACTACAATGTAGTGTTAAAAATGGGGTCTGTGTTAGCTTATAGTGGCCATGTCGACCATCATTTGAAGTTATGCATAACTTATCATAACTGTATATGATAATTTAAATCAAACGGGTAGATTATAAGATTCAAGAAAGTTTCATTCACGATAACAAACGTCTTTAAAACTTATATTCCAAGAAAAAAACATGTGGAACTTTGAGCAGTTACATTTCACGCGTTCCTGACATTTCTGATAAAATGTGAAAGCCGGCGCTAAAAGTTTTAAATAATTTTTTATACTCGAGGTTTTCTCTACGGGATAAACAACCTTTAAACTTGAGACTCGTAAGCCATTGACTACAACTTTGGTGTAAATACGGTACGGCGTGTGTGGCTTCACTGCAAATCTAGGGTAATAGGGAACTTGCAAACCCGCCATGTTGAATGTTGCATCATGGGAAAAGTGATAATAAATACTAATCAATTAGTATTGTAAACAATGTTGATACATTGTTTGTAACCACAAATGATTAATTCATAGTGAACCTGACAATTGTGGGAGCTTAATTTTATCAGTAGCTCCAGATTAGGTATTATGATAACCACAAATAATCCCATAGTCCTTTGCGTCTGAGCATGCTCAGTCTGGATTGCAAGTTCCCTATTGTTCACCACAAATTAAGTTGACGTCAAAGTCAATGCTTTTGATTAAAGGGAATGTTAAACTATAAAATTTTATGATAAAACACACAACTCTTCCTCCTCATCCCGTACAATCTTCCCTCTTTGTAGAAACAGCAACGTGTCTTCATACCCTGTGCGGAAATATTCCATTTGCCTATGCCAGGGGTGAGGCAAAAGTGCGCCATCTATGGTCATAAAGTTCCAGGCGGTCCAGTCGACTGGATTGCTCGTTATTATAGATGACACACGGACGGCATTGCCGATATTTTTTACTTTTGGTCCAATGTCTATCGTGTCTCCTAGAAATGGCGCGACGGTGATTGTTTGATTAAATCCAGGAAAAATATCACCACCGGGCACGTTGTTAGTTAGACCACTATCCATCCAATACTGTAACAAAAACATTTAAGAATTATGTAAATTATATAGATTGATTTGGCAAAATCAGAATGATGTGTTGTCATGACGACACTGTTCTAATAAATTGTTTTCAAAATGGCGTAGCCGGTTTTATTCTACTTACTCCTCCCTGCCAATTACCAGGTCAATCCCAAACATGTCTTCTGTCAAGGATATCTCTCAAATTGCCTCGTTATCATTTTTGTTAGAGTAACTTTATACTGGTGTTACAATAACTGAACCATTTAGTGGACCAAAAAGTATCACCATTATACACTGTTACGGTATTTTTTAAACTTGATGTGAAAAATCAATTTCAGAAAAAGTCGATGACTATGTATTCTAACTACAACTGCAGACATCAGACCGTAGATGGCGAACGGAACCAAATTCTGAATCAGTTGTTTACTTTTACTGTTTGTAAAATGTAACATGTTCCGTTCATCCACGGTCTGCTGTCGGCAGTTGTAACTATACTTACCCAACCTCCATGCTCCGGGGGTTTCACTCCTCCCCATACAGGGATATAACAACTTCCACTTAGAACCTAGAATAATATAAATATTGCGACTTTAAAAAGGTGTTGGCCATGCCACAGGCTAATATTTCTAGTTATACCCTTTAGCTATCAAAATGTTGTTTCAGGGTTTGACATGTACAGGATTAGTAGTCCTCTACCGGAGCTAATAATATTAAAGTTTGTGCAGCGGATGATAACCAATACTTCACCTGGTCAAAATAAGCTGTGAGATACTATTAAAAAAGAACGGGCAAGTCTTACCGCAATTAGCTACTGGTGTAGTTGCTATGACAGTCATGTATAATTTGTCACAGCATACGTCTAAATATCTAGGAGAACTTCGAGTGTTACTTCAGTCTTGTAAATCCAAGTTACACCAACAGTATCGTCGCTATAGTCGTTGTATTGAAAGGGTATGTCAGTAGTTGATCTTTGGATTAAGGCCACGTGTCGTAACATATGAATTTATGTATGTGACAATAAATGCCCCCACCCCACCGCCGTCCGCTGATTCCGTGATAATGAATACTATTCAACCACATAGTTTTTTGTATGATTCTATCGCATTGGTTGATATAACAACAAAGCAAACTTAGGAAGAACTGAAGCAAATTTAAGTCAAGTTTCTATTAATCGTGAATATTTTTTCACTTTTCCGTTGACACCTTAAACTATCCCCCCCACCCCATTTCGTTCTTATACGAGTTCGACATATTATGACAGAGGTAAGTTTCATTCATGAACGACAATTTTCAGAACCAGTTATTACATGTATTACAAATCGTATCCTTTACAGCTAGACAATTGAGGGATGTCGTGATCTCAAAACAAGTCTCAAAGTCGACCTAAACAATGAAAGGCTGGACGGTAAGTCCAATGATTTATTGAGTACCCCCCCCCCCACTTTTTTTGCCGCATGACGTCTGTTACGTACATAGTCATGTTAGCAGTAACCGAGCATTAAAACACAATTGTAATACAGCTAGGATGGGTCGACATGGATCAGATCTGAATTTTGCCAAAGATCCACAGATTTATTCACTGCAATCTCAGACCACTTCGTTTAGTGGTCTGAGCTGGAACATTGTTACTTAT